>NC_072420.2:18299137-18600912 GCF_028858775.2 Pan troglodytes
GAAAATTTTAAAATTAGTTGCTTAAAGCACCACAAATTAATCATCTCACAGTTCTATAAATCAGAAATGATGGTTTTGGCAAAGTTAGTTACTTCTGGAGGCTCTGAAGGAAAATTTGTTTCATGTCTCTCTCCTAGCTTCTGGTGACTATCAAAGTAATTGGCCATTTCTTGACCTGCAGACACATTATTTCAATTGCTGCCTGTATCTTTACATGGCCTTTCCCTCTGTGGGTTCTCTTTTGTATCTGTGTGTCTCAAACCTGCCTTCCTTTTCCCTCTTATAAGGGCACAAGTAACTGAATTTAAGGCCTAATCCAGAATGATCTCATCCTAAGGTCCTTAGTTATGTCTGCAAAAACCCTATTTCCAAATAAGTTCACATTCACAAATACTAGAGGTTAGGTATCATGCATATCTTTTTGAGGAACACCATTCAACCACTATAGCCTGCCCTCAGCCCCCTAAAATTTACATCTGTCCTAAATGGAAAATGGGGAATCACACCATTCCAGCATCACTCAAAGATTTCCAATTACAGCATCAACTTTAAATCCAAAATCTTATCTAAAAGTCATCTGCTCAAAAAGTCCCAAATCTAATATTTTAATTATCTAAATCAGGTATTGGCAAGACTCTCCATATGATCCATCTTGGGGGAAAATTCCTCACCATCTGTGGACCTAAAAAACTATAAAACAAGTTGTCTGCTTCCAAAATACAAAGGTGGGATAAGCATAGAAAAAACATTCTCATTCCAAAGGAGAAAACTGGAAGAAATAAAGGGGTCTCTGGTCTCCAGTAAGTTTGAAGCACTACAGGAAAAATTCTGTTAGGTTTCAAAACCTGAGAAAATTCTCCATAGCTCAAAGCTCTGTCCACTGGGCCCATGAAGGCTCCCCTCTCCGGACTTAAATAGAATCCATCCTCTGCTCCCAGGAAGGCTCGTTGGCCACTGCCTCTGCATTCAAAATACTGCCCTCAGAATTATTACTCTTTTTTATTGTAAAGGGGTATATGTTTGCAGGCAAATTACTCTATTATCCTTTTTCTGCTTGTAGAATTTTGGGAGTTCAGAAACATTCTTTTATTTTATCCAATTCCTTTCAGCAAAAACTGTTAGAATTTCTCTTGGTATAACATTCTCAAAAATATTGTGAGTCTCCTTTGTAATTCATAGGGTTCCACATGATTAGACAAGAGGATACTCAACAGATCCTTCCTTGAACACTTCATCTCTATTGCTGGATTCTCCTGAGACATTTTATTGGCTCCATAAGTCACACCCAATCTCTTCAGTAAAAGGTTGTCCAGCCACACATTTGGCCCTGTCCCCAGAGAATGCTTTTCTAGCAGCAAATTTTCTAACTTTGGCATCATTTACAATGTGAATAGACCAAGAACTGTCCAAATTATCAAGTGCTTTTTGCTTTTTTGCATGAGTTCCTTCTTCCATTTATCTTTTTCCTCTGGAATTGTACTATAAGCTGCAACTTCAACACTTTGCTTGGAAATTTCCTCAGCTAAATATCCAAGTTTATTGCTTACAAGTTCCCCTCTCTCCCAACAGTAGATCACAATTCAAACAAGTTTTCTGCCATTTTGTAATAAGAATCACCTTTCTTCCAGTTTCCAATAAAATGCTCCTCATTTCTTCCTGAGATCTCACTAGAAATACCTTTAATATTCACATTTCTATCAACCATGTCTTCAAGGCAATTTAGGCTTTTTCTATTATACACCTAAAAATTCTTTCAGCCACTTGCACATTTTTAGGTATTTGTTACAGCAGATCCCACTCTCAGTACCAAATCTGTATCAGTCAGGATTCCATCAGAAAAACAGAACCAGTGGGATGTTCATGGTATGTGACACATCCCCATTATGAAGGGTAATCTTCTTTATGTTAAATCAATTGTCTTCTGCCAGGCAGTGTTGCTCATGCCTGTAACCCCAGCACTTTGGGAGGCAGAGGCAAGAGGATCTCTTGAGGCTAGGAGTTACAGACCAGCCTGGGCAACATAGTGAGCCCCTTCTCAAAAAAAAAAAAAAAAAGGAATTGATTAGTTGAGTGTGGTAGTATGCCCCTGTAGTCCCAGCTACTTGGGAGGCTGAGGGGAAAAGATGGCTTGAGCTCAAGAGTTCAAGGCTGCAGTGAGCTATGATTGCACCACTGCACTCCAGCCTGGGCAACACACTGATATTCTGTTTAGTGTGAGATCCTCTAAACAAACAAACAAACAAAACACAGAGTTTATTGCCTCATAGAAGCAGAGAGTAGAATAGTGGTTACCACAGGCTGAGGTGAAAGAGAAATTGGGGTGATGTTGGTCAAGGATACAATATTTTAGTTAGGAGGAATAAGTTCAAGAGATCTATTGTATTGTACAACCTGGTGACTATAGCTAATAATAATGCATTGTATACTTAAAAATTGTTAAAAGAGTATATTTTAAGTATGCTCATCACAAGTAAATGATATGTTCATGAAGCAATGTATATGTTAATTATCTTGATTTAGCCATTCTACAATGTATACACATTTCAAAACATCATATTGTGCACCATAAGTATGTACAATTTTTTGAGTCAAATGGGCAAATAAGTAAGTTTTTTTTAATGTCCACATAAAGATGGGCCATATGAAAATAGTTTGTTATATAATAGATGCTCCCCAAAGTTCCAGATCTCCAGAAAAGAAATAAATGGCATATTGCATGAGACTAATAAAATTTAAAACGGTCCAAAGAAAGATGGCAATTTAATAGATAGAAACCATAACAACAGGCACTGAGCTAGACACTTCCTTAATACTAATACACAAGATAAGAATTATTTCCATTTTATAAATGGGGAAGTCATGGTTCAGCTGTATGAAGTCAATCGCTACTAATAAAAGTCAACATTTAAACATGTGCTACTTGAAATCTACCCTATATCAAAGTCCATGCATTCTCCACTGCTCCCAGTGGCCTCTTTTAGAAATGCTCATAATGTTTATGAGAATGGACAGATAGTGCACACAAAAGGAAATCTCTTCCTTGCACCCAGCTCAACCACAACACCAAATTGACTTTGTCATAGTCTAGCTACCTTTTTTTTTACAAAATAATAACCCCATAGAACACACAGATAAAAACATACACACCATTCAAAAAGTTTATACAATAAAAAGTAAGTTTTATTGCCAACCCAGATACCTAATCTCATTCTTCACAGGTAAGCTTCATCAATATTTCTTACATATCTTTTTAAAAAATTCCCAGGCCCATCTATTCTTCTACATCTTTTTAAAGACAAAAAGAAGTAATATATTTGACACTTTGTTCTGTACCTTGCTTTTGTTTCCTTTTTTCTTTCTTTTTTCTTGTAAATTGGGTATTTTCTCCTCAGCACATAGAGGATTACACCATTTATTTTAATGGGTAGTTTATTTTATGTCTATACAATAATACATTTAACCAGTTCTCTGTCAGTGTGCTTTTAGGGTTTTCTTGCTTTTTGATGTTCCAACAAAGCTGAACTCAACTTTTTCACACGTGTGGGTGTTGTTTTCTTTTGCTCTCCTTCTTATTCAGCCCAGCTGTTCATCTCTGAGAGTCACATGGCCCTTGGTGTTTGCTATCTACTGTTCTTGTGCAGTGCAGAAACTCCCTCACAAAAGAAAAATCTCTAGGGAGATTCTTGCATTTGTTCTCTACAGAGCTTTAAGAGCAATATGGGTAAGCAAGTGTCACAATTTAGATGCTATTGAAAACAGATCTTCATAGGTTAACTTCTAACCTTAAATATTATACGTTGTAATAAGAAACATGGCAAAGAAATTTAAAAATGCTTGCCAAAGTTAAAAGAAACCAATCACATTTTTATTATACTTCCTAAAAATTCATTTAGCTCTATTTGGAAACCCCTACCAGTCTGAAGAGTCATACATTATTTCCTTGCCCTTATGCACTTTTTCACTTGACAGGCAGAAACCTAGTTTTCATTTTATTAAATGAAAATGAATACTTAGCAATACCTATCGTTTTTATTTATATTTTTAGAATACCAAACATCAAATAACAACTTCTGATGACACTGAGGCATGATTAATCATTATTATAACTCTATTGTGTCATCTCTGCAAATACTTTTCATTTGTCTTTATTTGTAGCAGATGAGGACTGCTCCTTTTTTTTTTTTTTTTTTTTTTTTTTTTTTTTTACAGAGTCTCACACTGTCTCCCAGGCTGGAGTGCAATGGCAGTGATCTCGGCTCACTGCAACCTCCGCCTCCCGGGTTCAAGCAATTCTCCTGCCTCAGCCTCCTGAGTAGCTGGGATTACAGGCACCTGCCACTACACCTGGCTAATTTTTTGTATTTTTGGTAGAGAGAGGGTTTCACTATGTTGGCCAGGCTGGTCTCGAACTCCTGACCTTGTGATCCACTCGCCTCAGCATCCTGAAGTGCTGGGATTACAGCCATGAGCCACCACACCCGGCCTGATGAGGACTGTTTTCATTTCAAAAACAACTATTCAATTCAACTTATTCAATAAAAAGTGAATTCAGTAATGGAATGAGCTGGTAAAATGCTTAATAACTTTTTGCTAATAGTACAATAAAAAGAATTTTTAAATGAACTATTATTTGAGCCAGAATAGCCCAAATATCCCCTAAATGACCATAACTTTTCACTTTTTTATATTGTTTTGTTATAGGACAGATCAGCACCTTATAAAATGCTGTCCCACAGAACGATGCTCCATGAATGTTAATAGTTATAAGAACAAAAGGGTGGGAAAGGAAACATTTAATGTATAAATGTTCATTATGAAACTTCGAAACAATGTACAGGATGAATCATTTCACTTTTTTTTCCCTTTGTCCTACTAGTCAGCATTCTCTGGTATTCTAGAAATCACCAGAAAGACCAGCATGCAAACTTAATCATGAATAGCTACGAAACAATGATTCTCCTTTTTAAAATCCTTAGAATAATGCAACTTAGAATGAATTATCTTCAGCATTATGAGGAACATTGTTTTTTAAACGTTATCAACCTTAATGGATGTAACAAGTAGAAATGTTTCTATACATATAAGTCTCTTGTTAAAATTCTCTTTTTAAAAAAATCACTGTGTGACCTAATTTTCAAAATATCTGCTTTCTGCCTACCTTTCCCAACCTACTATTTCCCATTCAGCAAAACCATAAATTTCCTTTTTGAGATTTAAGCAAGAGGTTAACTCTTTTGTTAAGCACTGAGCCCTCATGTGTCACCCATCCCCTCTTCTGTGTTCCCAGGCCCTCTAGAAACCTACCACTTATTTTCTTTTATCACATAGTACTATAATTTGGCATGTATTTTTCTGCCGGTTTTACTAGGCCCAAAGAACCTAAGGATCAGAGACAAATTATTAGTATCAGTATTAGTGTTAGTGCTAGCATTAGTATCAGTATTTACAGGCATGGTACCTACACGGGAACCTGGAACTCTCCAAGCATTCAATAAATGTGTGTTAAATAAATAAATGAGCAAAAGTGTCTCTAGAGCCTCCATGTTATCAATGTTTTTGTCGATAATTTAAATCAGGAAGAGAATCAGGTCTGTAGAAAATTTTTTTTTTTTTTAATTATACTTTAAGTTTTAGGGTACATGTGCACATTGTGCAGGTTAGTTACATATGTATACATGTGCCATGCTGGTGCGCTGCACCCACTAACTCGTCATCTAGCATTAGGTATATCTCCCACTGCTATCCCTCCCCCCTCCCCCCTCCCCACCACAGTCCCCAGAGTATGATATTCCCCTTCCTGTGTCCATGTGATCTCATTGTTCAATTCCCACCTATGAGTGAGAATATGCGGTGTTTGGTTTTTTGTTCTTGCGATAGTTTACTGAGAATGATGGTTTCCAATTTCATCCATGTCCCTACAAAGGATATGAACTCATCATTTTTTATGGCTGCATAGTATTCCATGGTGTATATGTGCCACATTTTCTTAATCCAGTCTATCATTGTTGGACATTTGGGTTGGTTCCAAGTCTTTGCTATTGTGAATAATGCCGCAATAAACATACGTGTGCATGTGTCTTTATAGCAGCATGATTTATAGTCATTTGGGTATATACCCAGTAATGGGATGGCTGGGTCAAATGGTATTTCTAGTTCTAGATCCCTGAGGAATCGCCACACTGACTTCCACAATGGTTGAACTAGTTTACAGTCCCACCAACAGTGTAAAAGTGTTCCTATTTCTCCACATCCTCTCCAGCACCTGTTGTTTCCTGACTTTTGAATGATTGCCATTCTAACTGGTGTGAGATGATATCTCATAGTGGTTTTGATTTGCATTTCTCTGATGGCCAGTGATGATGAGCATTTTTTCATGTGTTTTTTGGCTGCATAAATGTCTTCTTTTTTAAATTGATTTTTGCCAGAGAAGTGTTTTAAGTTAAATTGTAATACCTTCCGGCAAAGCATGCATTCCTCTTTCTACAGTCCTGACATCACTCAATTTTCTTCTATCTGGCAGTTTCAAACTCTACTCTTACCTAGACTCTCACAGCAACTGAGTTTTCTACTTCTGGTCTAGATATTACATGAGAAAAAATATCCATTATGTTTACAGGTATAAAATGGGTTGTACATAGAGAAAAGATATATTTTAATAAAAATGAAAATAGATATGTACACTTAAGTGGGAAAAGAAGTGAGAAAAATAGATAAGAAATAATACAGTATGATCAATTTGTAAAGTAAGTTCTATAACATGATAGTGACATGGTAGCCATTAGAGCATATACTCACTCCACATCTTTAATGAGCATTTAGGCAACAAGCAGAGGCTGACATGGAAAATGGGGAAAGGGTTCCCAGGATGGCCACCAAGATGATTCAAGGTTAAAAAAGAAAACCTGGTCCAAATAGGAAGAGAGGAAGTCAAATTGTCTCTGTTTGCAGGTGACATGATTGTATATTTAGAAAACCCCATCATCCCAGCCCAAAATCTCCTTAAGCTGATAAGCAACTTCAGCAAAGTCTCAGGATACAAAATCAATGTCCAAAAATCACAAGCATTCCTAAACACCAATAATAGACAAACAGAGAACCAAATCATGAGTGAACTCCCATTCACAATTGCTACTAAGAGAATAAAATACCTAGGGATAAAATTTACAAGGGATGTGAAGGACCTCTTCAAGGAGAACTACAAACCACTGCTCAAGAAAATAAGAGAGGACACAAACAAATGGAAAAACATTCTATGCTCACAGATAGGAAGAAGCAATATCATGAAAATGGTCATACTGCCCAAAGTAATTTATAGATCAATGCTATCCCTGTCAAGCTACCACTGACTTTCTTCACAGAATTGGAAAAAACTACTTTAAACTTCATATGGAACCAAAAAAGAGCCCCCATAGCCAAGACAATACTAAGAAAAAGAACAAAGCTGGAGGCATCACGCTATCTGACTTCAAATTATACTACAAGGCTACAGTAACCAAAACAGCAATGGTACTGGTACCAAAACAGATATATAGATCAATGGAACACAACAGAGCCCTCAGAAATAATGCCACACATCTACAACCATCTGATCTTTGACAAACCTGACAAAAACAAGCAATGGGGAAAAGATTCCCTATTTAATAAATGTTGGATAAACTGGCTAGCCCTATGCAGAAAACTGAAACTGGACCCCTTCCTTACACTTTATACAAAAATCAACTCAAGATGGATCAAAGACTTAAATGTAAGACGTAGGACCATAAATATCCTAGAAGAAAACCTGGGCAATACCATTCAGGATGTAGGCACGGGCAAAGACTTCATGACTAAAACACCAAAAGCAACAGCAACAAAGGCCAAAATTGACAAATGGGATCTAATTAAACTAAAGAGATTCTACACAGCAAAAGAAACTATCATCAGAATGAACAGGAAACCTACAGAATGGGAGAAAATTTTTGCAATCTATCCATCTGACAAAGGGCTAATAGAATCTACAATTAACTTAAGCAAATTTACAAGAAAAAAAAAAAACAAACAACCCCATCAAAAAGTGGGCAAAGGATATGAACAGACACTTCTCAAAAGAAGACATTTATGCAGCCAACAGACACATGAAAAAATGCTCATCATCACTGGTCATCAGAGAAATGCCAATCAAAACCCCAGTGAGATACCATCTCACACCAGTTAGAATGGCGATCATTAAAAAGTCAGGAAACAACAGATGATGGAGAGGATGTGGAGAAATAGGAATACTTTTACACTGTTGGTGGGAGTGTAAACTAGTTCAACCATTGTGGAAGACAGTGTGGTGATTCCTCAAGGATCTAGAGCTAGAAATACCATTTGACACAGTGATCCCATTACTGGGTATATACCCAAAGGATTATAAATCATGCTACTACAAAGACACATTCATGTATATGTTTATTGCAGCACTATTCACAATAGCAAAGACTTGGAACCAACCCAAATGTCCATCAGTGATAGACTAGATTAAGAAAATGTGGCACATATACACCATGGAATACTATGCAGCCATAAAAAAGGATAAGTTCATGTCCTTTTCAGGGACATGAATGTAGCTGGAAACCATCATTCTCAGCACACTAACACAAGAACAGAAAACCAAACACTGCGTGTTCTCACAAGTGGGAGGTGAACAATGAGAACACATGGACATAGGGAGAGGAACATCACACACCAGGGCTTGTTGGGGAGTGGGGGGCTAGGGGAGGGATAACATTAGCAGAAATACCTAATGTAGATGATGGGTTGATGGGTGCAGCAAACTACCATGGCACGTGTATACCTATGTAACAAAACTGCACATTCTGCACATGTACCCCTGAACTTAAAGTATAATAAAAATTAAAAAAGAGAAAACCTGGTCATGAAGAGTTTCTCCAAGGAAGACCAGAGAATCATGTGATGTGGCTATTTCTAAAGATGGACCAGGTTGAGCAGAAGTGGTATCACTGTTCACTTTAGACAGAGCTCTGAACACAGGAGGGGAAGAAAATTTTTAAAAGAAAGAGATCCAAAATTTTTTAAAAGAAGAATTGTAAATTGGAAAACTCTGTTAAAGAAAGAACCAAAAGAAGGTGAGTTTTTGGGAGCATTCTAAAGACACTCCTCTAATTAAATAAGCCATCAGATTCTTTCAGTGAGGATAATCATGGCTGAGAGGAGAGTTCCAATAGTCCCCACCCCAGTTTAGAGATCACATTCAAATAAGCAAACTCTGTAAACACATCCTGAGTTCAGGTTTGTTTCCCCAGTACAAAAACAGAGCCAAGGAACAACAAACAAATACTTACTGAATGTCCTCTACGCTGGGTACCACAATTGATGCTGAAGGACAAGAATTACAAAGAACAAGTTAGAGTCCTTTCTAAGTCAAGTGATCCTGTTTGGTGGTCTCAGACTTTTCTTTTTTACAGCACACAGTTTACATGTAAAACAACTGTTCCATCAGTAATGAGTCTCTTTACAGTAAATGATTTCTGTGAGTCTTCCCTACTCCCCAAGGGTTCATATCAGAATCTTTGAGAAATCATAATATTTGGGGTATTTTGAAAAGTTTCCACTTTGAGATTCTAATATGTGCCCCTTCTCCAAGGATATACTATCCCTAGTTGAGAATTACGGGTTTGGTGAGGCTTGGTGATGCTTGGGGACTGGAAAACAGAGAAAGAAGTAGAGACTGATATAGCAACTTGTATACTAGATTTAATTACAAAATCATAGCACACAACAAAAACTTATATACAACAAAGTCATCTATAAAAATCCCTTAAACTTCTGTGAAATACAGTATAAATGGTTTCATATATGAAACTATATTCTACAACATCTGTATGTAAATGTGCTATGTATTCAAAGATAAAGATCATCTATTCCCTTAGACAGTTTATATTCATAAATTATAGCACAAGATTTGACAACTTGAAAAGCTTTAGCAAATGTATGAAAATATCAACTTACTAGGTATTTCTATTTCTTATAATCATTTTTATCTTATGGCAAAAAAAATTTATCTCTTTCTATAACTCTTCTAGTCAATGTTCTGAATTGTTCTCAGTGCAATATTTACTCCTGAACTGCTTTTATAAAGCCAGTATTATCTACCTGTCTAGCTGTGTAAACACTACAGTTCTCCTCTTTGCCAAAGATCTAAAAAAAGAAAATCCTTAATATAGTTCACAATTGTCTTTAGGCATGCATACTGTTTCGGGCTTAAGTATATCCACAGCCTGAACACTTTTGCCCCACCTTTTAAATTATTCTTCTCATTGGCAAGTAGATGTAGTTGAATGTGTATAAGTTAAATGCCTATCTGATGCTATTCCACTGTGATTACAAGATAAATTAATGGTGCCTACAACAAAGGCACGTAGAATATGCTTAGATGCACAGAGGACAAAGCCACTAGATCTTTAAAGAAGAAATTGAAAAAAGCATCACCAAGGAGATAATACTTGGAACAGTGAAGAAACTAACAGTTAAAGATGTCAATGGAAGGCCGGGTGCAGCGGCTCACACCTGTAATCCCAGCACTTTGGGAGGCTGAGGCAGGTGGATCACCTGAGGTCAGGAGTTCGAGACCAGCCTGACCAACATGGTGAAACCCCATCTCTACTAAAAAATTACAAAAATTATCTGAGTATGGTGGTATATGCACCTATAATCCGAGCTACTTGGGATGCTGAGGCAGGAGAATGGCTTGAGCCCTGGAGGCAGAGATTGCAGTGAGCCGAGATCACACCATTGCACTCCAGCCTGTGCAACTAGAGCAAAACTCCTCTCAAAAAAAAAAAAAAAAAAGATGTAAATGGAGGTAGGTCAGATACTCTAGCAAAAACATAAATAAATATAAGAGGCATAAAAGAATATAGTATGTTTAGGAAATGGTGATAAGTTTGAATCATTAAAGGAAAGTATGTTGGTCCAGGCTCTGTGGCTCATGCCTGTAATCCAAGCACTTTGGGAGGCTAAGGTGGGCAGATCACTTGAGGTCAGGAGTTCAAGATCAGCCTGGCAAACATGGTGAAACCCTGTCTCTACTAAAAAAAAAATAAAATTAGCCAGGCATGCTGGCGGTCACCTGTAATCCCAGCTACTCAGGAGGCTGAGGCAGGGAAAGTTGCTTGAACATGGGGGGCAGACGTTGCAATGAGCCAAGACCAGGCCACTGTACTCCAGCCTGGGCCACAGAGCAAGATTCTGTCTCAAAAAATAAAAAAAAAGAAAGAAAGAAAAGAAAAGTATGTTGGTGAGTATATCTGGAGAGAAGATTTGTCAAAAAAAATGGAACTAATAAAGTACAAATGGAACCAATAAAATAAACTATTCCTAGACTGTGGTAAGTTTCACATGCTCTGAGAAGGCATATAGATATAGACTTTATATTATCATCAAAAGGTAACTAACATGAGGAGTTAATCAAAGAGTAATATGGTTATGTTTTGCTTTTTTTCTTTCAGTAACATAACTTTAATAGCAGTAAGGAGTTATGGATTAGAGACAGAAAAAGAGTAGATATGTGTATATCCATTAGGAAAACTTTGCTTAAGCCGAGAAGGGAATGAAGAGATGATAATAAAGTCAATATTTGAACTTAGCAATTGGTTCTTTGCAATACACTGTGGAGATTAATAATTCAGGCTTTGAACTAGACTTCTAGTGTCTACAGCTACTTCTGCCATTATAAAACCATGAAGAAACTAACTCCTCTAAACTTCAGTTATGTGTCAGTTAAATAGTACTTCCTGGATAAGATTATGCTTGACATAATGCATGTAAAAGTACTCAGTGCCATTTCTGGTACACAGTAAGAATTCACTGTTAAGTATCATTACTAGCTATGGTGAGGAGATAAAAGTAGGGAAAGAGAAATCAAGAATGATTCTCAGATTTCCTGCTTGAATAATGAAGTACTAGATAATGTTGGAAGAAAAATAGGTTTTGCAAAAAGGTAGGTCTCTCTCTCTCTCTTTCTCTTTTAGAATTATTATCTGCCTCTTTTTTCAATCCTAGTATTCTCCTTAACACTAGACCAGGAAGCTGAACCTGCTGGATATCTTCCATTTTCCCTTCAGATCAATTTTCTGCATCTACGAAGTAAGAAACCCAGCTTCTGCCAAGAAATCCTGCTGCTTCTAGCCTGAGTCTTACACTACCTGTGGCTTCTTAGTGCCTTAATAAACAATCCCTCCATTAAACTCTACTGAAATTGTCCAATTGGATTGTGCCATCTCTGGTTCTGCAAAGACCCTTACTGATACATGGAAACTGGCATATCCTGGAATCAAGTCTCCTGGAGGGATTGGGAGTGATAAGTATATCTCAATACATCAGAACTGATTATTCCCTACTCTATGGTGACCTACTCTAAGGAGATTCGAGGCAATTTAAAAAATCCAATGAAAGGGGGGTTAGAATATCAATCATAGCATGGAGGTTATAAAGTAGCAATTACTGAGGAAGCTTACCAGACAGGAGGTCCTGAGGGCAGCCATGCGAGAGGAGTATAATTCTGCTGGGCAGGTGTAGGAAGGATGGACTGTAGAAAAGACCAGGAATTCTGCAGGTCCAGTCACATCATTAAAGGCATTGGTGAGGAAAGAAATCATCAAGAATACATGCAAAGTTTGTGAAGGAGTATAAAAACACAGTTAGATAAAAAGAATAGAGAAGTTCTAGTATTCATAAGTAGAATATAAAAATTATAGTTAACAATGACTTATTGTAGATTTTAAAGTAGCTAGGAAAGAAAAATTGCAATGTTCCTAACACAAAGGAAAGATAAATGTCTAAGGTGGTGGATATCCCAATTACCCTGATTTGATCATTACACATTGTATACATGTATCAAAATACCATATGTACCCCAAAAATATGTCCAGCTATTATATATCAATAAAAGTAAACAAAATAAGAATTTTAACAAAGTCAATGCAGCACAACACAACAAAAATCTGGTGGGACAACTCACACCCCAGTGGAGATCAACTCAGGATACTGATAGACCACGTGGATTGAGCTACCCTGCAAAAGGCAGAGGCTAGTTCCAAAGACTAGCCGAGGTGTCTGGAGGTTAGTAACAGTGATGGAAAAAGAGCTCTGGCCCACATGCCCCTCCCCTAGTGTCATCAGGACAATTAAAGTTTCTTTTTGCACTCAAATACTGTATTAGAAGGAAGAGGAGAAAAGAACCTTTGAGAGTGGAAGGAAATTTTGGGAGACTGAGTAGTTACCAGAAAAAAAAAAAATAAGACTAATATGCAGAACAGACTGATACATGCTTAATTGGCAAGATCTCATGCTATCTGCCCTCGATAAGACTGTGTGCCTGAGAACAAAATGAGATGTTATAGAACACAAACACCTCATTTATAATTTATTTACCTTACATTTCTGTTTCTCAATTAATGATGATTCAAACTGAACTTCACTGTATATATATAGTCATGCAATTTGGGCTAAAATGTGAGAAGCCAATAGGACATCCATGGAAAGATGGCCCAGTATGTCTAAAGACATAGATTTGGAAGTTATTGGCATACAGGTCATGTTGGAGTCATGTAAGTGAATGAATTATCAAGGGCAGAAAGAAGAGAGAGGAAAAAAGGTAGAACTCCTGAGTAACACCAATAGTTATGGGATGTAGACAGAGAAATTACTAGAAGGAATAAACAGAGAGGTTGGAAGGTAATCTAGACACCGTGGTGCATGCAGAAAACCTAAGAGGAGAGAAAATAATTCTAAAGCGGGAATAATCAATACTGCCAAATTCTGCAGAAGGGGAAAAATAAGGATAAGGACAGAAAAGTGGCCAATAGAGTCTGTTTCATAAATCCAGAGAGAAAAGAGAAAAAAAACTAAGACTACAGGTCTATTGTGCCATCAATGACTTGAGATATTGCCTTAATACTGGCTAACAGAGATATTGTGTCTAACTGAACATCCTAGGAAGTTAATACAGAGGTTACTTCTTCTTATGCATATTTGAATAATATTAAATATATTCATATAGCTATTAAAAAGTATAAGACAGCTATATAGTAAATTTACACTAGTATTTTATGAGCAGGAGGATATCCAACTGGGTTTCATTTATTCACTTTCATCAAAAAGCTACAAATAAGACACTGTCCATTTGTGTTACAATTCTTTGTATGCCTGTTGGTCCATTCTCTGTACTAGTTATTTGCAATTAATGAGTCAAGAAGAGAGAATGGAAGAAACTGATGAGAAAAAGTACACTTTGGTACCAAAGTGTACCAAATATTTATATTAAATAATTTTCTGTTGGTAACATTCAAATTTCTCACTGTCAGCAAAACTTCAGCAGAAATTTCAGATCATGATGGTTGATGTGACTTGGTGCCCAAAAGTAACTGTGCTTAAGTTACATAAATAACTAAAGCCTGTCACAGATGTTTTTATCTACTAGCCCATGATCTATTTTATCTTTGAACTTAAGGAGTCCAAAAAGATTTGTCCAGAGACATGTTGTGTTTATAGGCGTAGTCTAGTGGGCATGCTGAGTATCTATTTTTCTAAACACACTATGTTGCATCCTGATTAAGTCATTTATATGCAAATGTTACACTGAATGAGATACCTGGTTTTTAAGGCTTCTCCATTGTGCATAACGCCTCCATCATAAACGTTGCTCATATGTTTAGATATTTATTCCTCACTGAGATATTTTTATCATCGATTGACAGAAATATACCAGTGATTGCTCAGTACTATATACTATGCCAATTTTCAAATAGTCTAATGGGATAGAGCCTTCATGTCATTAAAGCACAAGTTTACAGAAACATAACCGCCCCGGGATTAGAAGATAATTTTAGTAGTCTTTGGGAATTTCATCCTTAACATTTAGGTTGGGGAAAGGGATTCAAGACACAAAGTCTGTCCCCTACCTTGAGAACAATGCCTGAGAGTGTTATCCTGTGCACTCTAATGTTTTGCACAAAAATGTGTTACATTGAAGCAGATCACTCCAAGCCTGGGATCTAATGGAGTAGGTCTGAGGTATGCCACCCACAAGTACCTTTCTTGACCAGTGCATCAGCTTTTGGGAGTATTGGCTGCTAATAGCTCACAGCTAAGTGTTTCTCCTGGCATGTGGAAACCATCTAACTCAACGTTATGCTCCGCCCTAGGGGCAGTTTACATCCAGTGGCTGGTTAACTGGCAAGGTGGAAAGATGAGAGTAAGAAAACCAATCCTTTATGTTTTAATTTGGGACAAATCTGAAGATCCATAAACTCCAGAGCTTCTTTGTTGCAATCACAAGGCATTTTCAACCTCTCCCTCTGCCTCATCCTGCTTCTTTCAATCCTTTCTAATCTAATTTCTGAGAGCATTCACCTATAAAATTTCTGCAAGCAAATCTCCACCTCAAATTCTGTTTCCAGGAATAGTGACCTAAAGCAGTTGAAGCCAGGAGTGGTCCTAAGAAGCAGTATATAAAATGGTATTTTAGAGCTGAGTCATCTGCTGATGGCTAGCAGTGAGGACCCCATCACTGGTGATAGGTAGAGCGTTATTAGCTCCAGGCATATTAGAACAATGAAATTGTTAAGACTTTCACCTGAGATGAATGGGATCGGAAAAGAAAGTATTGTCTGGGGACAGAATCTCAAGCATTTGAGAAATTTGGGGAAAATAATAATTATAAAAACTATGGAAGAAATGACTGTTGCTGAGGGCTGTCATTTCACTGGAGAAAGACAATGGAAAACTGGAGATAATTAATTACCAATTTAAAGTAAGTGTAAAAACCACAGGGATTGTTTGGCAGCATATGAAGAATCTCTGCCCCAGGGTGGTTGGCAAGATGGCCAAATAGGAACAGCTCTGGTCTGCAGCTCCCAGTGAGATCAACGCAGAAGGCAGGTGACTTCTGCATTTCCAACTGAGGTACTCAGCTCATCTCACTGGGAGTGATTAGACAGTAGGTGCAGCCCACAGAGGGCAAGACAAAGCAGGGTGGGGTGTCGCCTCACCTGGGAAGCACAAGGGGTCAAAGAGCTCCTTTCCCTAGCCAAGGGAAGCAATGAGAGACTGTGCCATAAGGAACAACGAATTCTGGCCCAGAAACTATGCTTTCCCCACAGTCTTCACAACCTGCAGACCAAGAGATTCCCTCAAGTGGCTACACCATCAGGGCCCTAGGTTTCAAGCACAAAACTGGGCGGCCATTTAGGCAGACACTGAGCTAGCTGCAGGAGTTTTTTTCATACCCCAGTGGCACCTGGAATGCCAGTGAGACAGAACCATTCACTCCCCTGGAAAGAGGGCTGAAGCCAGGAAGTCAAGTGGTCTAGCTCAGTGGATCCCACCCCCATGGAGCCCAGCAAGCTAAGATCCACTGGCTTGAAATGCTTGCTGCCAGCACAACAGTTTGAAGTCAACCTGGGATGCTCAAGCTTGGTGGGGTAGCGGTGTCCAGCATTACTGAAACTTCAGAAAGCTGTTTTCCCCTTACAGTGTAAACAAAGCTGCCAGGAAGTTCAGACTGGGCAGAGCCCATCACAGCTTGGCAAAGCTGCTGTAGCCAGCCTTCCTCTCTAGATTTCTCCTCTCTGGGCAAGGCATCTCTGAAAGAAAGGCACCAGCCCCTGTTAGGGGCTTATAGATAAAACTCCCATCTCCTTGGGACAGAGCACCTGGGGGAAAAGAGGGCTGTGGACACAGCTTTAGCAGACTTAAACATTCCTGCCTGCCAGCTCTGAAGAGAGTGGCAGATCTCCCAGCATAGCGCTCGAGCTCTGCTAAGGGACAGACTGCCCCCTAGCAGGGGTCGACAGACATGTCATAGAGGAGAGCTCCGGCTGGCATCTGGTGGGTGCCCCTCTGGGAAGAAGCTTCCAGAGGCAGCAAAAGGCAGCAATCTTAGCTGCTCTGCAGCCTCCACTGGTGATACCCAGGCAAACAGTGTCTGGAGTGGACCTCCAGCAAACAGGGTCTGGAGTGGACCTCCAGCAAACTCCAGCAGACCTGCAGCAGAGGCGCCTGTTAGAAGGAAAACTAACAAACATCAATATCAACAAAAAGGATGTCCAAACATAAATCCCATCCGAAGGTCACCAACATCAAAGACCAAAGGTAGATAAATCCATGAAGATGAGGAAAAACCAGTGAAAAAGGCTGAAAAATCCAAAAACCAGGCCTCTTTTCCTCCAAAACATCACAACTCCTCACCAGCAAGGGAACAAAACTGGACAAAGAATAAGTTTGATGAATTGACAGAAGTAGCCTTCAGAAGGTAGGTAATAACAAACACCACCAAGCTAAAAAAAAAAAAAAAAAAAAAAAAAAATGCTCTAACCCAATGCAAGGAAGCTAAGAACCTTAAAAAAAGAGGTTAGAGAAATAACTAACTAGAATAACAAGTTTAGAGAAGAACATAAATGACCTGATGGAGCGGAAAAACACAGCACAAGAACTTCATGAATCATACAAAACTATCAATAGCTGAATCAATCAAGTGGAAGAAAGGATATCAGAGAGATTAAAGATCATATATAAAGTGTGAAGACAAAATTAGAGAAAAAAGAATTAAAAGGAACAAATAAAGCCTCCAAGAAATATGGGACTATGTGAAGAGACCAAACCTGCATTTGATTAGTGTACCTGAAAGCAATAGGGAGAATGGAACCAAGTTGGAAAACACTCTTCAGGATATTATCCAGGAGAACTTCCCCAGACTAGCAAGACAGGCCAACATTCAAATTCAGGAAATACAGAGAACACCACAAAGATACTCCTTGAGAAAAGCAACCCAAGACACAAAATTGTCAGATTCACCAAGATTGAAATGAAGGAAAAAATGTTAAAGGCAGCCAGAGAGAAAGGTCAGGTTACCCACAAAGTGAAGCCCATCAGACTAACAGCAGATCTCTCTGCAGAAACCTTACAAGCCAGAAGAGAGTGAGGGCCAATATTCAACATTCTTTAAGAAAAGAATTTTCAACCCAGAATTTCATATGCAGCCAAACTAAGCTTCATAGGCGAAGAAGAAATAAAATCCTTTACAGACAAGCAAATGCTGAATGATTTTGTCACCACCAGGTCTGCCTTACAGGAGCTCCTGAAGGAAGCACTAAATATGGAAAGGAAAAGCCAGTACCTGCCCCTGCAAAAACATACCAAATTGTAAAGACCATTGACACTATGAAAAAAACTGCATCAAACAACAGGCAAAATAGCCAGCTAACATAATGACAGGATCAAATTCACACATAACAATATTAACCTTAAATGTAAATGGGCTAAATGCCACAGTTAAAAGACACAGACTTGCAAACTGGATAAAGAGTCAAGACCCATTGGTGTGCTGTATTTAGGAGACTCATCTCATGTGCAAAGACACACATAGGTTCAATATAAGAGATAAAGGAAGATTTACCAAGCAAATGGAAAGCAAAAAAAGCACGGGTTGCAATCCTAGTCTCTTATAAAAGACTTTAAACCAACAAAGATCAAAAAAGATAAAAGGAATCAATGCAACAAGAAGAGCTAACTATCCTAAATATATACGCACCCAATACAGGAGCACCCAGATTCATAAAGCAAGTTCTTAGAGACCTACAAAGAGACTTAGACTGCCACACAATAATAGTTGGAGACTTCAACACCCCACTGTCAGTATTAGACAGATCAATGAGACAGAGAATTAACAAGGATATTCAAGACTTGAACTCAGCTCTGGACCAAGTGGGCCCAATAGACATCTACAGAACTCTCCACCCGAAATCAACAGAATATACAATCCTCTCAGCATCACATTGTACTTATTCTAAAATTGACCACATAAATGGAAGTAAAACATTCCTCAGCCAATGCAAAATAATGGAAAACATAACAGTCTCTCAGACCACAGTTCAATCAAATTAGAACTCAGGATTAAGAAACTCACTCAAAACCTCAAAACAACATGGAAACTGAGCAATCTGCCCCTGAATGACTACTGGGTTAATAACAAAATTAAGGCAGAAATAAATAAGTACTTTGAAACCAATGAGAACAAAGGCAAAACATACCAGAATCTCTGGGACACAGCTAAATGAGTGTTTAGAGGGAAATTTATAACACTAGATACCCACAGGAGAAAGTGGGAAAGATCTAAAATCAACACCCTAACATCACAATTAAAAGAACTAGTGAAGCAAGAGAAAACAAATTCAAACCTAGCAGAAGACAAGAAATAACTAAGATCAGAGCAGAACTGAAGGAGATAGAGACATGAAAAACACTTCAAAAAATCAATGAATCCAGGAGCTGATTTTTTGAAAAGATTAACAAAATAGATATACTGTTAGCCAGACTAATAAAGAAGAAAAGAGAGAAAGAATCAAATAGATGCAGTAAAAAATGATAAAGGGATTATCGCCACTGATCCCACAGAAATACAAACTACCATCAGAGAATACTATAAACACCTGTACACTTTATTTGCATAGAAGAAATTGATAAATTCCTGGACATATACACCCTCCCAAGACTAAACCAGGAAGAAGTCAAATCCCTGAATAGACCAATAACAAGTTCTGAGATTGAGGCAGTAATTAATAGCCTACCAACCAAAAAAAAAACCCGGGACCAGATGAATTCACAGCCAGATTCTACGAGAGGTACAAAGAGGAGCTGGTACCATTCCTTCTGAAACTATTCCAAACCAAAGAAAAAGGATTCCTCTTTAACTCTTTTTACGAGGCCAGGATCATCCTGATATCAAAACCTGCCATAGACACACCAAAAAAAGGAAGTTTCAGGCCAATATCCCTGATGAACATCAATGCAAATATCCTCAATAAAATACTGACAAACAGAATCCAGCAGCACATCAAAAAGTTTATCCACCACGATCAAGTCAGCTCCATCCCTGAGATGCAAGGCTGGTCCACCATACACAAATCAATAAACGTAATCCATCATATAAACAGAACCAATAATGAAAACCACATGATTATCTCAACAGATGCAGAAAAGGCCTTCAACAAAATTCAGCACCCCTTCAAGCTAAAAACTCTCAATAAACTAGGTATCAATGGAATGTATCTCAAAATAATAAGAGCTATTTATGACAAACCCACAGCCAATAACATACTAAATGGGCAAAATTTGGAAGCATTCCCTTTCAAAACCAGCACAAGGCAAGTATGCCCTCTCTCACCATTCCTACTCAACATAGTATTGGAAGTGCTGGCCAGGGCAATCAAGGAAGAGAAAGAAATAAAGCGTATTCAATTAGGAAAAGAGGAAGTCAAATTGTCTCTGTTTGCAGATGACATGATCGTATATTTAGAAAACCCCATCGTCTCAGCCCAAAATCTCCTTAAGCTGATAAGCAATTTCAGCAAAGTCTCAGGATACAAAATCAATGTCCAAAAATCACAAGCATCCCTATACACCAATAGTAGAAAAACAGAGAGCCAAATCATGAGTGAATTCCCACTCACAATTGCTACTACGAGAATAAAATACCTAAGAATACAACTTACAAGGGATGTGAAGTATCTGTTCAAGGAGAACTGCAAACCTCTACTCAAGGAAATAAGAGAGGACACAAACAAATGAAAAAATATTTTATACTCATGGATAGGAAGACTTAATATCTTGAAAATGGCTGTACTGCCCAAAACAATTTATAGATTCAATACTATCCCCATCAAGCTACCACTGACTTTCTTTACAGAATTATAAAAAACTACTTTAAATTTCATATAGAACCAAAAAAGAGCCTGTATAGCCAAGACAATCCTAAGCAAAAGAAAACAAAGGTGGAGCCATCATGGTACCTGACTTCAAACTATACTACAAGGATACAGTAACCAAAACAGCATGGTACTGTTACCAAAACAGATATATAGACTGATGGAACAGAACAGAGCCCTCAGGAATAATGCCACACATCTACAACCATCAGATCTTTGATAACCCTGACAAAAATAAGCAATGGGGAAAGGATCCCCTATTTAATAAATGGCATTGGGAAAACTGGCTAGCCATATACAGGAAACTGAAACTGGACCTCTTCCTTACACCTTATACAAAAATTAACTCAAGTTGGATTAAAGACTTAAATGTAAGACCAAAAACCATAAAAACTCCAGAAGAAAACCTAGGCAATGCCATTCAGGACATAGGCATGGGCAAAACTTCATGACTAAAACACAAAAAGCAATAGCAACAAAAGCCAAAATTGACAAATGGGATCTAATTAAACTAAACAGCTTCTACACAGCAAAAGAAACTATCATCAGAGTGAACAGACAACCTACAGAATAGAAGAAAATGTTTGCAATCTATCCATCTGACAAATGGTTAATATCCAGAATTTACAAGGATCTTAAACAAATTCACAAGAAAAAAACAACCCCCTCAAAAAGTGAGTGAAAGATATGAACAAACACTTCTCAAAAGAAGACATTTATGTGACCAACAAACATATTTAAAAAAAGCTTATCATCACTGGTCATTAGAGAAATGCAAATCAAAACCACAATGAGATACCATCTCACACCAGTTAGAATGGCGATCATTAAAAAGTCAGGAAACAACAGATGCTGGAGAGGATGTGGAGAAATAGGAATGCTTTTACACTGTTTTCCCACCACTGTTGGTGGGAGTGTAAATTAGTTCAACCATTGTGGAATACAGTGTGGCGATTCCTCAAGGATCTAGAACCAGAAATACCATTTGACCCAGCAATCCCATTACTGGGTATATACCCAAAAGATTATAAATCATTCTACCATAAAGACACATGCACACATATGTTTATTGCAGCACTGTTCACAATAGCAAATATTTGGAACCAACACAAATGCCCATCAATGATAGACTGGATAAAGGAAATGTGGCACATATAAACTATGGAATACTATGCAGCCATAAAACCAGGATGAGTTCATGTCCTTTGCAGGGACATGGATGAAGCTGGATACCATCATTCTCAGCAAACTAACACAGGAACAGAAAACCAAACACCACATGTTCTCACTCATAAGTGGGAGTTGAACAATGAGAACACATGGACACAGGGAGGGGAACATCACACACCTGGGCTTGTCAGGGGGTGGGGCGCTAGGGGAGGGATAGCACTAGGAGAAATACCTAACATAGATTATGGCTTGATGGGTGCAGCAAACCACCATGGCACATGTATACCTGTGTAACAAACTTGTACATTCCGCACAGGTACCTCAGAATTTAAAGTATAATAATTAAAAAAAAAAAAACAGAATTTCTGCCCTACTATAGGTGAAGAAAAAAAATAATAAAACTGACAATCTTTCCAGGAACTAAATTATAAAGTCAGCAGAATTTCAGAGAAAGTAAAATTTTAAAATAGTCAAGTCTGCAATGCCTAGACCAAAACTTTGATTAGTACACATGAAATTAAAATATCCAGGTGTATGACTCAAAAATCTTAAATATGGCTGGGTTAGTGGCTCATACCTGTAATCCTAGCACTTCAGGAGGCCAATGTGGGATGATTACTTGAGGCCAGGAGTTCGAGACCACCCTGAGCAACATAGGGAGACTTTGTCTCTACAAAAAAAAAAAAGAGAGAGAAATAGCAGGGTCATCATGGTGCACACCTGTAGTCCTAACTACTCAAAAGACAGAGTAAGAATCATTTGAGCTCAGGAGGTGAAGGTTGCAGTGAACTATAATTTCAACACTGCACTTTAGCCTGGGTGACAGAGAGAGATTCTGTCTCAAGAAAAATAAATAAATACAATAAAATCTTGAAGACCTGGATTCTCTTAAACCTTCTGGGTCCACTAGAAAGGATCCGTTTTTCCTTGTTAAAGATGAACACTGCTCCCTTCGTTTGGCTTTGTCCCCACCCAAATCTCATCTTGAATTGTAACTCCCACAATTCCCACGTGTAATAGGAGGAACCTGGTGGGAGGTAATTGAATCATGGGGGCGGGTCTTTCCTGTGCTGTTCTCATGGTGCTGAATAAGTCTCATGCAAGCTGATGACTTTAAATATGGGAGTTTCCACGCAAAAGCTCTCTCTTTTTGTCTACTGCCATCCACGTAAGACATGACTTACTCCTCCTTGCCTTCCACCATGATTGTGAGGCCTCCCCACCCATGAGGAACTGTAAATCCAATAAATCTCTTTTTTTTGTAAATTGCCCAGTCTTGGGTATGTCTTCATCAGCAGCATGAATACGGACTAATACAGTAAATTGGTATCAGTAGAGTGGGGCACTGCTGAAAAGATACCTGAAAATGTAGAAGCAAATTTGGAACTGGGTAACAGGCAGAGGTTGGAACAGTTTGGAGGGTTCAGAAGAATCCAGGAAAATAAGGAAAACTTTGGAACTTCCTAGAGACATGTTAAATGGCTTTGAACAAAATGCTGATAGTAATATGGACAATGAAATTCAGGCTGAGGTGATTTCAGATGGAGATGAGAAACTTGTTGGGTACTGGAGTAAAGGTAACTCTTGCTATTTTTTATCAAAGAGACCAGTGACATTTTGCCCCTGCCCTAGAGATTTGTGGAATTTTGAACTTGAGAGAGATGATGTAGGGTATTTGATGGAAGAAATTTCTAAGCAGCAAAGCATTCAAGATGTGACTTGGGTGCTGTTAAAGTCATTCAGTTTTAAAAGGGAAACAGAGCATAAAAGTTTGGAAAATTTGCAGCCTGACAATGTGATAGAAAAGAAAATCTCATTTTCTGAGAAGAAATCCAAGCTGGATGCAGAAATTTGCATAAGTGACACGGAGCCGAATGTTAATCCCCAAGACAATGGGGAAAATATCTCCAGGGCGTATCAGAGGCTGTCATGGCAGCTCTTCCCATCACAGGCCCAGAGGTCTAGGAGGAAAAGGTGGTTTTGTTTCCAGCCCCAGGGTCCCCATGCTGTGTGCAGCATAGGGACTTGGTGCCCTGTGTCCCAGCTGCTCCAGCCGTGGCTGACAGGGGCCAATGTAGAGCTCAAGCTGCAGCTTCAGAGGGTGCAAGCCTCAAGACTTGGCAGCTTATACATGATGTTGAGCCTGCCAATGCACAGAAGTCAAGAATTGGGCTTTGGGACCCTCCGCCTAAATTTCAGAGGTTGTATGGAAGTGCCTGGATGTTCAGGCAGAAGTTTGCTGCAGGGGTGGCACTTTCATGGAGAACCTCTGCTAGGGCAGTGCACAAGGGAAATGTGGGGTTGGAACCCCCAAACAGAGCTCCTACTTGGGCACTGCCTAGTGGAGCTGTGAGAAGAAGGCCACCATCTTCCAGACCCTAGAATGGCAGATCCACCAACAGCTTGCACCGTGCACCTGGAAAAGCCGCAGAGACTCAATGCCAACCCATGAAATCAGCCTGGAAGGAGGCTGTACCTGCAAAGCCACAGGAATGGAGCTGCTCAAGGCCATGGGAACCCACCACTTGCATCAGTGTGACCTGGATGTGAGACATGGAGTCAAAGGAGATCATTTTGGAGCTTTAAAATTTGACTGCCCTGCTGAATTTTGGACTTGCATGGGGCCCATAACCCCTTTGTTTTGGCCAGTGTCTCCCATTTGGAATGGCTGTATTTACTCAATGCCTCTACTCCCATTGTATCTAAGAAGTAGCTAACTTGCTTTTGATTTTACAGGCTCATAGGCAAAAGGGACTTGCCTTGTCTCAGATGAGACTTTGGACTGTGGACTTCTGAGTTAATGCTGAAATGAGTTGAGATTTTGGGGGACTGTTGGGAGGGCATGATCAGTTCTGAAATGTGAGGACTTGAGATTTGAGAGGGGTCAGGAATGGAATGATATGGTTTGACATTGCCCCCACCCAAATCTCATCTTGAATTGTAACTCTCACAATTCCCATGTGTTGTGGAAGGTAATTGAATCATGGGGGCGGGTCTTTCCTGTGCTGTTCTTATGGTGCTGAGTAAGTCTCATGCAAGCTGATGGTTTTAAAAACAGGAGTTTCCCCAACAAGCTCTCTCTTTTTGCCTGCTGCCATCCATGTAAGATGTGACTTACTCCTCCTTGCCATCCACCATGATTGTGAGGCCTCCCCAGCCATGTGGAACTGGTAGTCCATTAAACCTCTTTCTTTTGTAAATAGCCCAGTCTTGGGTATGTCTTTATCAGCAGCATGAATACACCCCTTTACTTGAAGATGATGCAGAGACTCCTGCCTTTCAAGATAGCACATCTCCCTCTGAAGATTCATCCCAACATTTGCTTGGAGCATCTGGTGACTGAAGAAGAGGCCAAATCCATGAATAATCATTATACAATGAGTAGGCAACATTATATGGTGATGATTCAACCAGTCCTTCTTCACAGAAACCTCTGACCATTTACTCAGGTAATCATAAACTGGAGAAAGAGAATACACAAAAATTTTAAGGTCACATTGATTATACAGAAACTCAAAATTATTCAGAACTCCATGTCAGAGTGGAAGTACATGGTAATAAATATATTCATTTGGTCTACTTTACAATGGATGCAACATGGCATGGGACAACCCAGTAAGCCCCTCCTCTATCTTTCACATTCTATTGGAAGAGACATATTTAGTAGTTGTCTGACATCTTCCCAACCCCAGGATTGTTGCTTGGCCTTTGGAGGCAAGAGATATCACGGGAAAGACAAAGTGGATACTTCTGTCCAGATATGACAATAAGTAGTTAGGCTGCTGGATAGCCTAAGAAGAAAATGATAACCAGCAGCTCATAGCCCCCAGGGGTGAGGGTCAAGATCACCCACTGGATTAGCCACCTAGGCTAGCAAAGGTGCTAACCAAGAGTGAAGAGAATCTTGAATGGGTAGAAGAGAAATAAGAGAGTAAGTATCAGTTGCAGCCTCCAGACAAGCTATTGCAGCATCAGGGCTATTTTCAACTACATATTTAAGTGTAATGGCTTGGATATAGTGTGTTAAAGAAAATATATTATTAATTTTAACTTTTTTAATGTGGCGACTTGAAACTTTAAAATAATATATGGATCATGGTTGTGGCTTCCATTACATTCTTATTGGACAAGTGTGCACTATAATATCTACATTTAACAAAAATGTCATCTAAAACCTCTAATAAAAATCCATCAGTTACTAAATACATGTTTTGTAGCTGACAGAGTAAGATCTATTCAGGTGGCCACACTCTGCAGAAGAATAAAGTACACAATGCAAGCTAATGAGAATCTGAAAAAGGAAAACATCCTTTCAGCCAATTCCCTTCTCCCTCTTTAGAGGAATAGCATAAGTACTACCCATGAAACAGGACAGAAAGCTGCAGGAATATGATTATTTATAATTTTAAAAGATCATGAGACTCTGTCTTAGATGCTTTATCTGAACTCAAAACCTATATCCATATCACCACATCACACAACTATATCTGCAGCAGTTGAACCTGTTCAGATTGTAGAGGGTCCTGCAGAGCTGCATGCATGGAGAAAATGCATCCTAAAAGTGAGAGCTCACAGTAAGATATGATCATTACATTTTAGAAACAAAGTTTAAAATAAAGCAGTGACCACAATATTCAGTCATCCACCATAAAATTATGTGCAGTAATCTCCATTTCTGGATATGGATTGCTAAATAGCAATATATAAACAAACAATATCAAAGTGCCTTTTTGGCTAACTGCCACTCTGCCACTTCTGAACTGAAGCCAATTATAATGACATCACTCGAGCTTCTTGTCCTTTGCTGACCTTCCTACTCATGTTGCCAAAATGTATTAAATTTCTCCTCTACGATTTGTCTTATTCCCTTTGTCTTTGTTTCTTTAAATAATGACTTGACATCACTTGACCTCAACCTACAATTTTGGCTGGTAATATCACTGAGCAATTCACTTACATAAATGGCTTTGCATAATCATCCATTGTGTCACAGAAAAATAATCGCGCAAGAAAAGGTTGAATTTGTATAATGTAGAACTGAAGAAAATTATTTTAATATTCCAAAAAATCATACATCCATTTAGCAGGTAATATGGAATATTCTATCAAGCTGTAAAAATCCAGTTTCCATGGTACTATAATTAATAAAATGTATAGTTAGTAAACCCGTCTATGCATACTGTTTATTTTAGTATTGTTCAAGTGAAAGTCACTCTGTCCATTAAATCAAAAATAAAAGTGATCCAGTGAAATTGCTTGGTCAATGTGCATGTAGTTTTTCAATTTAGAAATATACCCTAGTTTTATAAAGGATTGAAATAAGGCATACTGATCTTACATGCATTAGTCCAAGATGAGAAGTCCTTTCCCTGTGAAGGGACCTTAGGCATCTGCCAAGTTCTGGTGATCTATTACATGTAACAATGTTTTCTCTGCATTAGCTAAGGTCTTCAAGCATAATCAAAATCCTAGATATATTTGCATATCCACATATGCTAAGGAAAATAACTGTTTATCAATTTGATAAAAAATGAATCTCTTTGGAATGTTAAAAGTTTTTTCTGAAAAAAATAGAGCCCAGCTAATAAAAAATATTTTCTGATAGAATAATTATGTAATAAAATGTGTGCTAGTCCGTATTACGATGTTGACTCATTATCTATGAATTCAAACATACTAATTGGATAAAAGGTCATGATAATTATTCAAGCATGAGACTTTTTCTTATTTGAAGAAAAAAATACTTCACTTGCACAGTTAAGAGGCTCTAACTGAACTGCCCTTTTCCTTACTGTACCCTCAGTGCTTAGCAGGTGTCTGACTTATATTTTATATTAATATATGTGCTCGGAATGGTTCAGTAGTGCCAATTTTATGGAATATCAACAGAGCACAGTGGTTAAAAGCAGGAAATATTGACTCAAATAACCTACGTTCAAGTCCTGGCTCTGTCATTTACCGGATGTGACCTTACAAGTGCTCTAATTTCTTCTCCATTTCTCATCTGTATAGTGATAGCCCTGACCTCATAGGAGTGTTATGAGGAATAATGAGTTGATATATATGAAACTTTTAGATTAATACCCATAACATAGTTAGAGCTCAATCAACTATACTTGCAAAATAGTAGCACTTGTTTGTACTTCATAGTTTACAAGTTCTTTTCACATGTAACATTCAGAATCTTGTAAAATCTTGTGACTTAGGAAGGACACACGTATATTATTAGTCTGGTTTAGAGCTGAGGAAACAAAGGCCCAAGGACATGCTATCAGAAAGGATCAAAGCCAGAACTTGAATTCAAGGTTTCTGAATCTGAATTTCAAATCCTTTCTATTATACATAACTGGAAAAGAGTATCTGGATTCTTTACCTAATAGTACCTGAAATGTGAGTATACATATTGAATAACCATGATAGGACTATTGGGACTCACCAGTCTCAGTCACCAAATTGTGGCAGAAAAAAATAACATAATGAATGATTGGTTTCTTTTTTTCAGTGATTTGCTTTTTCAGTCATTGATGATTCTTAAGTGCCAGTCTTCCTGTGCACTATAACACAGGCTGACAGGTACTGCCTCCCCTCAGAGCTCCTAATCTAAAGGAAGAAATACAGTACATATCTGTGCATCCAGAACATGGAGAGGTGCTGTAGCAGAGTGTCAAAAAAGAATAAGCCATATAGAGAAGAGAAATCCTGAGAAAATATTGTGGTATATAATAGATCACCAGAACTTGGCAGATGCCTGGGGTCCCTTCCCAGCGAAAGAACTTGTCATCTTAGACTAATGCATATAAGATCAGTGGATCTTCTTTTCATCCTTTATAAAACTAATGTGTAGATTTCTAAGACAATTTTTAGCTTCACATTATTATTATCCTATACTCTCATACACTATTGGAGGAGTATCAATTAGTAAAATCTTTTTGGTGAACGACTTGCAAAATCAAAAAACCACGTACACATTGACTCTGCAATTTCACTGGATCCACTTATTTCCACCTCTACTATTAGGGCTGGTCAAAGTCACAATCATGTCTTATCTGGACTACAATGGTAGCCTTCTTACACTGGTCCTCCTGCTTCCACTTCAGTGCCACTACAGTATCCTGATGGGAGAAATCATCCTAAAAGGCAAATCAGATGGTACTACTTCCCTACTTAAAAATCTCCTCATGATTTATGATAATACTTGAAAGAAAATTCAAATTTCTTCTCTGACTTACAAAGCCCCAGAAGTCTGTCTTTGTTTCTAATCTCAATCATTCTACTCTCTTGCATGCACCACACATTGACTACCTTGGCCTTCTTTCTGTTTCTACATTCGGGCTTTGCACAAGCTGTCCCATCTGCCTCAAATACCCTTCTGTGCTTATCCCTTCAAATTTCAACTTAAATGTCACCTCTTCAAACGGGCTGTACCTGACAACCCAATCTAAAGGTGACTACCTAACCAATCTGCAGCATATCACTGTTTTAATTCTCTGCACAGCATTATCCACAATGTGATACTTTCCTTATTTATTTATTTATACAATTAATTTTTCATGCATCTATTTTTGAATATATGTATGCCTGTTCATACATATTTTCTATTTATTTGTTTATTTTTTCCTTCCCTCTATGCACTCCAGAGAATTTAAGTTTATAAGAACAGGGAATCCGGGCATGGTGGCGCATGCCTGTAATCCTAGCAACTCAGGAGGCTGAGGCATGAGAATCGCTGGAACCTGGGAGGCAGAGGTTGCAGTGAGCCAAGATTGTGCCACTGCACTCCAGCCTGGGCAGTGGCAGCAAGACACCATCTCATAAATAAATAAATAAAATAAGAAGTCCTGTTCCATTCACCAGTGTATCCCCAGCTCCAATAACAATGCCTGACTCATAATTGGCACTTAATCACTGAATTTTTAATTCTAATAATGTAACCTGTGGGCATTTTTCCATGCACTATGGTTCCAAGTATGCACAAAGAGTAAATTTCCAGCTTCCTTAACTCATGCAGTAAGTGCCTACTAGTTGTGATGCCTGAAGAACTGGGAGTAAAATGGGTGTGGGATGAATATCAGATGACCTAGAAGAAAATTTGAATTCACATTGAAAAGTGTGAAATTAAAAAAAAAAGAGAAACACCTAATATAAAACAAAATTTAAATGTTATATAGGGTTCATTCTGGGCATCCAACATTCATCTAATGGAATAATAGAAGAAGGAACAGAGAAGACAAAATGGAAGAAAAACATCAAAAAAAAAAAAACACAGAAAAATTCTTTGAAAGCTAAGGAAAAACAAGTCTCCAAAATGAAAAGTGCCTATTAAGTCCTAAGCAGGCAGAATTAAGCTAAGAAAAAAAAAAAGTACATGTATTTTCATTAAGGCTCAGATAAATAGGAGATTGTAAACATTCCTACACACTCTTCCTAAAAATTACTTGAGGATCCACTCTAGCAAAATAAATAAGAAAATATCAAAAAGTAAAAGACAAGTGGTCCAAAAAATTCTAGAACAACACGGGAGCTCAGTAAAAAGGAGACCCAATATTATGGCTATGAAATAGACTTGAAACCAATGGATACCAATTAGAAAAGCAAATAGGAGAACTCCAGAAAAAAATGTCTTTAGGACAAAGAATGAAACAGAAATCATAATAGATTATATGTCAAGAATCTAAAAGATCTTAATTAAGTGATAAGTAAAACAATGTAGAAGTCAATTAGAAACTGCAGTTTTAGCTTTCTGCATATGGCTAGCCAGTTTTCCCAACGCCATTTATTAAATAGGGAATCCTTTCCCCATTGCTTGTTTTTGTCAGGTTTGTCAAAGATCAGGTGGTTGTAGATGTGTGGTGTTATTTCTGAGGGCTCTGTCCTGTTCCATTGGTCTATATATCTGTTTTGGTACCAGTACCATGCTGTTTTGGTTACTGTAGAATTGTAGTATAGTTTGAAGCCATGTAGCATGATGCCTCCAGCTTTGTAGAATGCTATACAAGTAATTCATGGTTCAAATATTAAATAAACTAAAATTAAGCATTATTTTGAGAAAATGATAGAAAGACAATCCATTTAATCTTGATATTTGAAACAATCTATATAAAGGAGGATTATATCAATGACTTAGAATTATATTTATTAACTGTAGATCCAATTACACTACCTGACTTTATAGTAAATAACACTTACATTTTCAAAGTATTGCAAAACTCTTTGCTTTCAGTATTCAGAATCAGTGTACAAAGTGCCTAAAATAATTATATTTGCACAATAAAATGTAAACTTTATACTTTGAGAGTGAAGATGTAGTTGACAGGAGTTTAGAAGTGGAGACTTGTGAGAAGCATGCCAAAAAGTATCAATTTTCTCTTTCTAAATGAAAAAAAGAACTAAAAATTTATATTTAGTATCTCGAGTTATAAATGCTACCAATAGAAAAACAAACATAATATATAATAGGTAAATTAAAGATTCTGATTCCTGTTTGATCCAGAATCAAACAGGAATGATTTTCTTCTGAAAGTTGCCTTCAGTCATACTCTGAGGTTTCTCTTTCCTTCCATTACTAATATCTGAGCACATCCTTTGGCTCTCTGGTCACTTTCATTTACAGAAACAAACATAATTTTGTAATAACAGACTTATGTTGAAAAGGTATACTTTTGTCTAAATCAGAATTTCAAATTTGTATCCAATTCAAACATCTCCCTTTATCTCAAGGCCCTTCTTTAGCAAGCTCTGAGCCTTGGGTCAAAGGAGAAGCTTTCATTCAACATCCTGTTACAAATGTAATCAACAAAACTTGGGGGAGGAATGGGGAAGTATAAATTAGATAAATTTACCGTCTTTTATACCATGAAATCAATTACTACTGTTATAAAGTTAACATATCAAGAAATAGAGGTATAAGTACACTGCTGAAAATTATGATAGTAACCACTACAACACCTAAAAACAGAAATAAGTAGTTACCCTATAGAGTGGGACTGTGAACAGGTGATTTTTTCCTTCCATTTAATAATACCATGTAGCCTATGACCATAGTTATGCTGAACATATATGACATTCATATGAATAAACAAGTGATGAAAGAAATAATAAAGCACAATGTTAGAAGAAGGGAGTAGTTAAGATTGTCAGACCATCAAATTTCTTTGAGGAGTCAAAGTAAAATAAGAATTGAAAATAATCATGGGATTTAGCAACATGAAGGTCATTGTTCATATTAACTAAGAAAATTTTACTGGAGTGGCCAGGCGCAGTGGCTCACACCTATAATCTCAGCACTTTGGGAGACCTGGGCAGGTGGATCCCTTGAGCTCAGGAGTTCGAGACCAACCTGGGCAACATGACAAAACCCCATCTCTATAAAACAAACAAACAAACAAAAAATCAGCCAGGTATTGTGGCATGCACCCATAGTCTCATCTACTCGGGGAGCTGAGGTGGGAGGATCACTTGATCCGCCGGGTGGTTGAGGCTGCAGTGAGCCGAGATAGCACCACTGCACTCCAGCCTGGACGATAGATAGAGTGAGACTTTGTCTCAAAAACAAGAAAATAAAAGAAAATTTTACTGGAATAATTGGTGTAGGTGAAGTAGGCTGAGAATGAGTAAGCAGTGAGAAATACAAGACATTAAATACTAACTCTCTCAAGATATTTGGCTTCAAGGAGGAGAATAGAAATAGGGCTATAGTTTGAAAGTGGAGTACATACTACTTGCAGTCTTTGACATTTTTATTTTAAGATAAGAGACACTTAAACACATTTAAATGTACATGGAAATGATTGAGTAGAGGAATCCTGGTTTAGTGACTGGGGAAAGAGAAGGTAAGCTAATAAGTTTCCTGAGAAGGATAGCAGGAATATAATCAGAAGCAAGAGATGGAAGACTGGACCTTAGCTAGAAAGAAGAATAGTACTATCTTGTACAAGAGAACTGAAGACAAAATGAAGGTAGATACATCCATCTATGAGTAAATGAATAGATTTGGTGACAAAAAGTTGAGAAGACTCACCCAGTGGTTTTTATATACTCTGTGAAGAATGTAACAAAGTTACATGCAGAAGTTTGAGGAGAGTAGAAAAGTTGCGAAATATTTTTTGCACAGAATGGGAGAGGGTTGACCAGTAAAGTGTAGCAGGCTCACTGGTCAATATTAAGGTCCAAGTAAGGAACTAATGAATGGAAGTTGAAAGCAATATGCTGAGTTCATTATTTTCTCTATGAGTGCTCGTTTGCTTATGCACATTCTTAGAGAAACCAGGTATTTCAGGTGATGAAGGGCTGGTGCTTTGCCAGAGAGAAGTGATGAAAGACAGAAGGGCAAGGCAATTTTGCCTATTTTTAGAGAGGTATTGAAACTGGCGTAGATACGTAATTTATGAAAAGCAATATAACATTCTATTTTTCTCTAACTGAACTTGATTTTACTTTCAATCACCATTTATCCCTGAGGTGGAAAATTTTTATTCAAAAAAAATTACTAATGCATGGAATCTAAGCCAGATAGGAAGCAAAGTGAAGACAGTAAAGGGATAACAACAAGGGAGATGACACAAGAGAGACTAAGCCTAATTCTCACCTATGGATGATTATGGGGCTATGAATGTTCTGCCAGCCTGGTTCAGAATTGGCTCCATAACTGGATAATGCTGGATCTGAAGGTGCTGGACTCCCAAACTCCAAATAATCCATACTAGGGAAAACAGGGGCTGACAATAAGAAACTGCCAGAAGCATAAGCTGACTAGAATATTAATAAGTCCATATCTTGGCAATTATAATACCCAAAGGCCTTTCTATCCACTTTTGCCCATTTCAGTTTTGTCATGTGATTTTCATTTAGACGGAGAATAAAGATATGTGGTCATTATGCTAGTTTCACTGGATGCTTTAAAACTAATGCCACTTTCAATTCTTGTTTCTAAGACAAGTGAAATTATCTCTGGCTGCATAAGCAAGGTGGTATTTAGTAGTCTAAATCTCTCTCCTGTATTTAAAATTGGTCTCTGTCTCTAACATTAGTTATACAACTCTCTACCCTTTGCATTTTAGGTGAATCACAGCCACAAAAGCTTACTCAGCTGGGGTGTTTCCTAATCCTATCAACTCAAGTCAGAGTCATCTTTTTCCACCTACATACACTTAGCTTTCAAATCTAAAATCCAAAGAAACATTTAAATTATTAAAGTCAATCTTGTGAGACAGGATTTGTCACAATATAGGACAAATAATTTAAAGAAATTCCACTTTAAATTTGAACTTACGTTGACTAGTCAAGGCTCTTTTCCAAATCAAATCAGTAAAATAGTATTTGCTATGCTTTAGCATTTTGTTTTAATGATCATGTTTGGGCATTGTTTTTATGTTTTATTATTTTTACTACTCCCATAATATGGATTTATAATGTAACAACTATCTATTTTATATCTGCTATGCTTGAAATACTGTGTTATGTGCCCCAAGCTTAAAAAGTAGAAAGTCACAATTTTTGCTTTGTAAGTTCTAAATCCTTTGATGTGGATACACAAGTACACAAGTATACCTTACAATAGCACTTGAATTAAGTGTGGAAGGAGTTTTGAGACTGTGAACTAAAGCCGAGACAGGCAGAACTTAAAAGATGGAAAGGAAGAAGAGATATCTAATTAGGCAGAGATGAAGGACTCCAACAAAACCCCATATTTCTCAGGCTGAGTCAATGGAAGAAAAGTGTTATATCTGGCAGAAATTGGATATTTAGGAATAATGAGTTGTTTTGTGGAGGAAGGTGATAAATCTGTTTTGAGAAATTTTTAGTTTAAAGAAACTGTGGAACATGCAAATAATGATGTCTAGCAGGCAGTTGGAAATGGGTAGCCAGAGCTTTGGAGCGGAGCTGTAGATCTCGGAGTTATTTGCATGAAGCAATAAAAGCTGCTACAATCTTAATGGTGAGAATTGGATAAAAACAAATTGTGCATGGGGTGGGGTGGTGGTATGAAGATAGAAATCTGGAGCATTTGGGGAAGAAGAAAAAAACACAACAAAAGGAGACAGTAAGGGACATAAATATGAAACTAGTTATCAGAGATACCCAAAGAGCCAAGATAATATCAAAAAAAAAATCAGAAGAGAAAAAATTTTCATTAAGAACAGTGTGATCAACTCTGTCAAATGCCACAGAGATTTTGGAAATAAATCATTTCCTAAATCACTCAGTATTGTCAATCTTGGGAATATAGCGTATGTTACTCTTAATGAGAGCTACCAACATTAATTACTTTTCAAATTAATAATTATATTTTAATTCTCTCTTCAAGTTTAAGAAAGAAACATACACATAAAAATGTATCTGGATTTGTCTGAGTTGAGCTTCTCCTTTAGTAGGCAGGGATTTGCAGGTGTCCCCAGAGGTGATGACTCCCTTCATCATTGTAATTACACACCCTTTTCTTACCATCATTTCCAAGTACACGTCACTGGTCTCGGAGCAGGAAGGCTCCTTCTCCCAATTCAGTGTCTGTCAGAAGTCTTCCCTGTTCATCAGATTTAGTCACTCAATGCCGCCTAACAGTTGGAGAAAACATTGACAGCCAGACTTAGCCAGACTTGTGGGCCACAGCTGCTAAGGTTCTGAAAAGCATTGCACTGAAAATTAAAACCCACTAACTGAAAAAGAAAATAAAAATTCACAGGAACTAGTTTCTAAAGATCATGGCACTTGGTTGAGGAGATATTTAGAGAACCGACCCTTAAAATAACACCACGTAAACAAGTTCTAATTTAACATATCCCAAGAGTGACATTGTACTTGAACAAGTTTGACTAAGATTATTCTGTGAATTTTTTAAAGCCATACCACAATGCTATTATTCCAATGCTAGAATCATCTTTCTAAAGAGGACCTCAAAGATTTGGCAGGTAGGGGAGTAGCCTCATGTAGTCTTTTTTCTGCATTTCAAAGATTCTTCTGTTCTAGATTGATGAGGAGATTCCTGATGCCAATATTTTCTAGTAGTCTACTTTCACTGATAGAAGCAGCCAAAGAGAAATCTTAGTGTCCTGCACACAGCTGGTTAACTTACATTTGCCTTTATAGATGCATTGTATTTTTTGTCTTTGAAAGTGCTTGATCATCTTTTCCTTTTTCAAATGCTATTTTCTTTTTTCTAGAATATGAAAATAGATGCAATTTAAGTTGGGAAAAGTCAAAGGTGACATTAAAAAATGTTTCACAACTAGGTAAGTAACTGGGGCATGGGAAAGAAGGCAGTTAGAAAGGTGGGAAGGCTCTTGGGGAGGCTCAAAAGATGGCCATTTAATAACAGAGAGAGTTCAGTCGTTTTTTAACAAATAGTATGTTCTTATGGGTTCCTACTCTTTGGATTACCACCCTGAGCAAACTTTTTCTTTATATGATTCCCTTAAATCTAAACTCTGATTTGTGAAAACCCAAGAGAAGCTTTCCACATGATTTCACTGCTTGCCAGGTTAAACCTGCAAAAGATGGTGTATCCATATTTCGTGACTTGGCTCTGGCCAGTTAGAAAAAAGACAAGCATATGGTATTACTTTCCATGACTGATGACTTTGCTCTGCTGACACCTTTCCTTCCCACACTGTTTACCCTACTAATGTAGCCACACAAAAGAAGTCAGCCTAAAAACGTCCTCAGAAGCTCTCAAGTTAGATAACTCAGAAGTTTCTTGTGAACATAAGTTGAAGGTATAAAGATACAGAGTCATAGAGTTGGTCTGGAAAGAAAGAACAACCTATTTTTAGTCATGGTTAGCACGAACCTATGTCTTGGATCTTACCATTTCAAATAGCTTGTGCCATTTTTTAAAATCATGTTCACCACTTTTTGGTTGAGTCATTGTAGTCTGTAATTAGAGAGCCTATAACAAGTTTTATATAAAGTTTAAAAGTACTTACATACTAAAAAAATAAAAGAGTCAAATATAAGAATAAACACATGGTGAGGGATAGGGAAGTGTGGTATCTACAGGAGTCAGATACTTCCTTTGTGCTTCCTAAATTAATCAGGAAAGATTAATTGAAATAAAGGGCTTGGAAACCTTCTTTCAGCTAAAAAAAAAAAAAAAAAAAAAAAGTCTTTCAAGTAGACCAGGAAAGAGAATGTATATTTTTCCTGAGATAAGTTGGTTAGGAAAAGGTCAACCTATGTCCTCTTTGTGGCCATCTTCAGAACGGTTAGATACCGAAGAGCCCAGAGAGTGCTGTAAATTGAAAATACAGTTTTAATGCATTCTCACCGAAGTTGTTTCTCTTCACCTGCTGTCTGCATGTTCTGCCTAATGTTTTGTTGTTGTGGTTGTTGTTGTTGTTTTGAGACAGAGTCGCCCTTTCACCCACGCTGGAGTGCAGTGACGCGATCTCGGCTCACTGCAACCTCCACGTCCCGGGTTCAAGCGATTTTTCTCTCTCAGCCTCCAGAGTAGCTGCGCCTACAGGCATGCATCGCCACGCCCAGCTAATTTTTGTATTTTTAGTGGAGGGGGGCGGGTTTCACCATGTTGGCCAGGCTGCTCTCGAACTCCTGACCTCAATGATCCGCCTGCCTCAGCCTCCAAAACTACTGGGGTTACAGCTATGAGCCACCTTGCCCAGGATACTGCCTAGTGTTTTTAAAATGCAAATGTGATCACTTTTTATTAATATGACCTAGACCTATGTTTCATTGTTCAAGAAAAGCACTCTCCCCTTGATTTCTAAAACCAGAAAATATAAAGCTGAGAGTGATTATTTCATTCATGCAACAAATATATTTGTGTATCTATTACAGGTTCAGCCTTGTATTCATTCCACTCTTCATTTCCCACATGCGAAATCTAAAACTCAGAGATTTGAAATCTCTTAACTGAGTTCACAAATCAGGACAAATTTTTCTTAGAATACAGAAATAGTTTGAGCCTATGAAAACTAAGTCTGTTTAAATCCAGGTAGTAACACAGTTGGTTTCCTTCTTCTGAGCCTTTCAGGAAATATTAGTGTAGAAAAAAAATCCGCTGTTACAGACATGCAAGGTGTATCTTGCCGCATAAGAAATTACTTAATGGGTACAATGCACATTATTTGGGTGGTGGCTACCCTAAAGCCTTGACTTGACCACCATGCAATCTAGGCATGGAACAAAATTTTACCTGTACCCCATACACTTATATAAATTAAAAAAAAAAAAACTTTTCAAAGGTCAGGTCATCCAAGAATCAACAGCATTTAGATAGATGTTTTAGGTCCCTGTAGCTCAAAGTATGGCCCTGAGATTATCAGCACCTGGGAACTTATTAGAAATGCAGAATCTTAGGCCCCATCCAGAGTTCCTCAATTATTTCTGCATTTTAACAATATCCTCCAGGTGATTTGTATATGCATTATTAAACTTTGAAAAGTACTGTTTTAAATGATCTTGAAAATAACTTATAATCTTAAAAATGCATGAGCTAAAATGTGTGTGTTTTAATGAAATCAGGGGTATATTATTATTCAAAGTAATTCCAGTGTGAATCTTTTCAAAGTGAAGAATCTCTTTTAAAAACAAATTATCTCCAATCTATTTTGGATATTAATAGGGATTTGTTTGTACATGGACTTCCTATTGTATAAGATGAGGTCAATATAGGAATCACGGAAGCAAAAGTGTGAAGAAATAAAATGCCTTCAAAAGAATACACTGAACAAGCAATACATAAATTGCTTTTATTTAGAAATGCATTAGTTCAAAGATGATTTATACAGAATTTATTTTAATTCAGTAAGATGTTGGGTGAAATTACCTTTCACTATTTATAAACAAAGATAACTCTATATTAATTCCAAATAAAAAATTTTCATTCTTAGAGAAAAGCATTATTTTACAAATTTTCAGGTCTCTATTTACACACAAGTAATTGCTATGTAAGCAAGAGCAAGTATTGTTGTTTGTACACTCTACTAATTGCAAATGATTCTTAGCTAGTAATTAAAGTAACTTTAAAAAGACAACATTTGGTTTACTTGGTTTGCCTGGCTGTGCACATAAAAATAATCAAACCGTCTTTAAAGCCAGAAGACTATCCATGAATTTAGAGAAGTCTAAATTAGGCTGCTTTGCTAAATTTTAACTGATTACTCATTTAATATCTGTATCTTTTCTTCCCCTAAGATCCTTTTAAAGTACTTAAGGACTATATTATTTCTAGTTTTTTGACTTTTAAAACTCTAAACTAAATAGACAGTATGACATTTCTGTCAAATCTAAATCAATATCTTGCATATAACACCAGTGTCTTAACCTATATGTGCAACATTTTGTTTTGTAGAGTAAAAATCTTTATGGCTTTAAACATCAATTTTATTACTTTTAAGTCCACATTGCCTGGTAGGTGTCCTCTGATCATCATCCTTCCAAGAATAACCCGCTTTTTAGTTGCTATTTCCTATCTGCAATAAGAAGCTTTTGTGCATATTTTGAAAACTTTGCCTAAAATTAAAATGTACCCAAATTGAAACCAGTGTTTATAGTGTAATACATATCTCTTTTTAGCATTACAATGAAAATGCTTTTTTACATATGCCTGAAATTTCAACAGCTACTACAGTATTTTCCCTATCTTCCTTAAAAAAAATTATCATTCAAAATAATTCCAATTTATTTTGGGTATGAATAGAGATTTTCAATTTAGAAAATGAGTAGTTTTATTGTTAAGACTCTTATAGCCCCACGAAAACTACATTTTGCCAATTTCTATTGGCCTGTGTCATTTTATCACATTTAAAATCTATAATCACTCTAGCAAATATAATTTTGCCTGACTTTTTAGACAGTCTCTAAACTTAAAAGTTTTCCAACAGTATGACACACAACTTTAGGGGCACATGCAGCATATGCTTTTATTGCATGTAAGTCCTTGGACTTTTATATTTATTTCATGTATTTTAAATATTTCTTGAAATCAAGAGTGTTAATATTATTAGTAACAAACATCTGTGGTCATTTTCTTCCATTTGTCACATAGCTAATACAGAGTGTATAGTATTACTTTTGAGTGGCCTTATGTAACATCTCCTTTCTAAATTCCTGAAAGTAAGTTACGACCAGAATTACATACTAAAAAGAGTCAAAGAATACATTACCTACTTCTATAAATGGATAATTTTATAGTAATCTAAATAAAAATGAGACCAGAATAAATATTTTTCTAGCCTTCTCTGGAATGCTAAGCAGTGTTGGGGAGGGAGTTAATAAGAAAGAGAGTTAAAAGTAAACAGTGCTTGTAGTTTAACAGTTGTCTCTTAGGGCACTGTTTTATGAAGATCTTTCAGAAAAGAAATTTTCTTCAGATTGCTTATGCTGTGTAAATATTACCTCAGATAAGGGCCACATTTTGAGTAAATAAGTCTGCATAAACATAAGACTGCTTTATGTTGGTATCCTTAGTTTTTCTGTATTAATTCAAAATTCAAACCACAATTCCCCATAACACACTCTATAAAATGGTATTCATGACTTCATACAGCGAGGATGATGTTTTCCTTTATAAATGCCACATTAAATCTGTAGTATATTTTTAAATGGAAAAATTGTGAGAATACCAACATAACCACAGATTGCCCTCCATCCTCTGTCCAATAAATTCTAACTTTACGTTTTTACTATCTGACAGAAATACTTTACAGTCTTGAGAGGGGGGAAAGACTGCCTTTTTTCTTGTACATTGTCTGTGTGACTTTCTGTTGAGAATGTATTATGTATCAAGGACATTAAAATTTATATCTGCATAGGACAAGTTTAGAGAGTATATTTTCTCCAAAAATAATACTAGGAAAACTTAAAAGAGAATTTTACCACATAGAAAGAAAACATGAAAATAAAATTTGAAATATATGTGTAATTACCAAAAATATGCTGGAAACAACTAATCTTCTGCTGGAAAAAAAACAAATAACAATAAATTATATCTATTTTAAATTGACTCTGAATGTTATAGTCACGAACAAGAGTTTAGCAAACCTAGAAGGTTAAATCTTGATTTATATATGTTTTTATGTTAAAATATGTTTTTCAATTACCAAAATTAGTAACTGTTACCAAAATATAGGAATTCATTTACATAGCTATAAAAATATTACATTTAACTTAATATTGAAGTATTAAAAGCAGTAGATAATCATGCTCAGACTTATTAAGAGGAAGAAAACCCTTTGTTGCCATTACATAGTTGACAACAAAATATCAGTGGAAGATTTTCTTCTTAAATAAAGCTAAGGAGAGCAAATAGCTAATATTGCAACTCTTATCTAGTCTCAGGTTATATTGGTAGTAGCTCCTTAAGCTGACTGACTTATACTCTGAAATACATTTATTTAAAAGGGACTGGGCCCTCTGTTGAATATACAATTCAATTTTAGTTTCAACTTCATTAGCTGAGGTAAATTATCACATTGGCATCCCATAATATCATTTCACTTTACTTAGAAGGCTTCTAGATCTTTCCATTCCATATAGTTAGTTCTCTCTTTCCTCTTTTCTTTTTTTTGTAATTATTTTGGATGAACATTTGGGGAGGTAGAAATATTTCATACGCACACATTATATCCTGTACACGTTTAAGAGACTAAGTGTCTGGCTTTCTGGCTCCCAAGATGATATCTAGAAAAATTAATAGAAATTAAATCTATGCCCTGCCCAGTAGACTATTAGAAGCTCTTTCCTACCGCTGTGTCCTACATAAAACACCTCATACTCCAGACTGTGAGGTCTGAAAACACAGAAAAGCAAAAACCGTGTTCAGCAATGAAAAGAAAATGATTTGTCACGCGGCAGGGATTTCCCCACTGACCAATTAAAATAAGAAGCCCCATCTTCTCTTCTTTAACTAGAGGATAGTCATAACAAAGGATTATTTTTAGTAGGCGATAAAATAGAGAGAAACTGATGAGCATCTTCAAGGCATCTCAGGGACATTAAACATCCCCCTAACAAAGACCAGAGAGAAGAAACACACTGGTATGCTTCATGTTCTTTTGGAATATTTGGGTATCTTAGAGAGACACTAACAATTTTGTCCTATGAGATCACGTAAAAAACTATATATTCAGCCATTTCAAACTCACTTTAGGAAAGAAAAAAGTATACAAAATGCATAGCTGATTATAGCTGTCATTTCTATTCTTTTGTATATATCACATGACACCAATGTCAAAAATTAATTATAAAAGTAGTTACAAGTAGTTACTTTTATAATTATACAGCTAAAAATGAATATAAGTTATATTTTTACTCATGGTTTTGGTGTTGTCAAAGCTCATATTTCAGCATAATCCTTTATTTGCTATTGAGTTGTGGAGTTTATTTGGTTTTTAAGTGCAATTTATTTTTTCTTTATTTGTACATTAATTATTGAAAAAAACAAGAAGAATATTAAATAAAACCAACATACATGGAGATATATCCTGTAGTAGAATGCTTGCTTTGGCTTTCATGATTAAAATGTTAATGAAGTGGACAAGCAGTTCTTTAATAATATGAAGCAATAAACATAAGGGAAGAAGAAGGTAAAAAAATAAAATGATGTGACTCACCCATGTCAAATATTGCATACCCATCACCAAATCTAAAAACTATTCACGTAGGTATATTGTAGTCCATGTCTTTAACATCAATTACAACCCCCCTTTCCTCAAGATTAGCCACAGGACAAATTAGAAGCTGCTCTGTGGATGCTGCTTCTCTTTAAAAACTGGTTTCCCTGAATCAATAATACTGAACTTGACCTAGTTAGAAAGTATGTTCACAAAAATAACCCTCAGTCTTCACCTCTTAAAAGTGAAGATTTATTGCTTGGGTGGCTGAGGCTAGAAGATCATTTGAGCCTAGGAGCTGGAGGATACAGTGCACTATGATCCCCCACCTGTGAATAGCCACTGCACTCCAGCCTGGGCAACATAACAAGACCCCATCTCTTAAAAAAAAAAAAAAAAGTTGTTAATTAAAAAGTGAAGGTTTATTGACATTGTGACAACATGGATAATACAGATTAAGTCAGCAAACCATAAAGATTTTCCAGTGTGCCTAATGTCTAAAATTATAATTTAGTTATCATTTAGTAGTTCCATTAAATTATTTTCTGTACAGGTAATCACGTATTCGATTTCTTTTCCAATATAGGCAATTTTAAACTCAGAGACCTGGAACTAATAAAACCTAGGGAATGGAAATCTAAATTATAAACCATTCTTTTACAGATTCCATGATGAACCCTTGAAAAAATTAAGCCCAACCTCCAAACACAGACTATATAAAAATATTTATAATTTGCAGGTATTAGTGGCTTAGTACAGCATATATTCTCTATCAGCTTTTGCATTTTAAAAGAAAAATTAAAGACAAAAATCTTAATACAAAGTAATAAACTACTAATCATAAAATTCTCTCCTATATTCTTTTAGAACACAATGAAAGGAAATTATTTGCTTTTTATGAGAAACTGATATACTTTCTCTCCATAGATGATGAAAATAACTTTCTTTGACTACCAAGAAATATATAGTCAAATTTGTAGACCACTTTTAATTTTTTAAAAAAATCCTGGATCTGTATTTTTTACCTTCCTGACCTCCTACTATAATTTATCTTTTCTCTGGTCCTGAATCTCTGTAAGCTGACTTGCTTTCAGGGGAATGACACTGTGCACATAATACAGCACCACCTGGGTCTTCCAACATTTGGTCTCCACCATCACCTCACCACCACCCAGTCCCACCTGCCCACAAACAGTTTGGAAGTTTCCTCTTTTCAGCTTTCCTCTTTCCAAACTTAAGCTTCCATATGTACAATATAGCTCTCTCCTACTTAAAGAAAAATAAATTCAGAGTGATCCTCCTAAAGTTGTGAAATAAGATCAGTCTGTAGTTTTTCCATCTGTCCTCCGTTGAGTCCTCCTGGTCAGGCTCCCAGGACCTCCAACATGTGAGATTTGTGCCTCTACTTGACCCTTGGCATCGAACCAAGCCAAATTCCTCTTCAGATGCAGACGGGCCATGTTTTCTAATTTACACAGGGCTTGTACCTTACCCCATTTACTCAAATAAATAATAACACTGAAATTTTCTACATTACATGCACATGTTTCTCAAAAAAATTATCTACAGAATTTATCTTAATTGTATTTATTTTAAATATTTCTGGGAAAGCATTCCTAGGGAAGACTTCTTAGTTCCATTTATTGTCAAAGAGGAAATGGAGTGGGGCCTTTTATTTTTTGTGTGTGTTAAATATAGAGTATTAATTGGTCTAAATATTCTGGGTAGAGTTTCTAAATAAATTCAAAACATGCTTTGTTTTTAGAAAAGATACATATTAATGCCCTAAACCTAAACTAAAACTAAACCAGATGAAATGCTGTGTCTTAATGCAAGTCAGGCACCATTGACTTGCCTCCCAAAGTTTCCAGTCAATCTACCTTCAAGTTGCACAGTGCTTTCCATTCAGCAGGAATGGCTGCTGTTCTAAATGCTGAAGATTTTTATTTTGTCATTTGTATCCTTTTAACAAGTAATTAATGGGTTTAAATACCTTCCTGCATGATTACAATTTTCTCTCATTAGGTTTTAGCTGTGTGTGATATTCAACATCCATTCCTCTTTGTTTTTAGAAAGTACTTTTTAAAAATCTGAAGTTTAAACACAGGGTATAAAATTTCTATTTGTTTTATATTTCCATAACATCAAATAATAATCTCTCTAAACTTGTATTTTGAAATACAAAATACTTCCTTCTTCCTCTAGATCAACAAAATGGGTTTAATTAATCTTATGCCCTTATTTAAGGTTTTAGGAAATGATAATCGCCATTCTTTAGCAGGCAAAAATTATGGATACAGTAGTTACAATAAATGAACTCAAATGATCTCACAAATGAAAAAATTTTCCCGGTTAAGAGTGTAAAAACTCTACTGTCCTAAATTGTCTCCCAGTCACACTACTGTTACTTAAACAACATATCTCAGTAAAAGTACAGATGTCATTTCACATTTGTCAACTCACTAATTTAATAACCACATGAAAAGGCAATAGAATTATAAAACATGTCATTTTTCCAATACTCTAATGAAATTTTTCATGTATATGAAAATTCACTTACTTGATTATGCATTTTCATTACTATTACTTTGAAAATTTATCAAAACAAAAGGAGTTGTATCGTAGCCAAAAAGACTTTTTAAATATAAAATTTGGTCTAAGTAAGATAATATTTTATAATAACATGAACTACGAAACTACAACTCTATATATGAAAAAATATTGATTTTGGTAAAAACTTTCCAGTTTGATCCAAAAAATATTTTATTTTTAAAACAATCTATATCTAGTTACTTATCAACTGATTATAGTCAGTTGTTCAACTGACTATAAACTGCTTTTTGTTTACAAAAATAAATTATGGTAACAATTTAAGTACTATCATATTTGAGGTTTTTCTTTAAGGTTAATGTAAATTTAGTGCTGACATTTTAAAAATTACTATTAAGATGGCCATTGATTACAATGATTAGTGAATATAATCAAAATCATGAAACCAAATTATTTAAGTGGACAAGCTGCTGAAGCAATCATATTCATTTAGAGGTGAGAAAGTGCAAGTTGTCTTTTTAACTGAAATCACAGTAAAATCAAGAAAAAAAAGAAACTCCCATTCACATTCTAAGTAAAATTACATGACCAAAAAAAGTTATTTGCATATATAAAAATGCTTTCAAACTAAGGTGGATGTGTGCATAGAAATCCCTATGAAGAACCCAGATTTTGTTTCTGGGAAAAGTTAGCACATTCTCCTGGGAAATCTTTCAGAGTCTATCATTAAATTACCAGCTATAGAGAAGGCTTTTAGCAAGATAGCTAAATTTCTAGTTGATAACTTTAAGATTTGTTTAAAAAAATAACTTCAGTACTGCAAATAATAAGAATTAATTTTTCTTTCTACAGACTAAAAGGTTTTGTTATACTCCCAAATCTGTGCCATCTTCTGCCTGACACACTATTTAGAGCTGCTCTTTTGTGTTAGTTGTTTTCCAAACTTCACTAGATGATCTCAGGAACCTCTAGGGATTTAAATCATCATGAACAAATGATAGCATCAGACTGATATGCTATTAAAGCAAAAGATAACTTACATTCGTAACACTAGTTATAAATAATAATAGGACATTAGAGAGTTTTATTAGAAGAAAAATTGCCTGAAAAACTTCCTCCTATTAGGTTAACCTTCTAGAATTTCTCAAGCAAACCAAATTATTTCTGCAAAATCAAAGTCAATACCTGAGTCTGTTTATAAAAATCACCAATTCACAATGCAACTATTTTTTTCTTTTCATTTAACATTTTTAAATGATTTCTTGTCTTCTTTTGTGTTTCAGCTGAATTTGTGTGCGGCACATTGTTGCTCCAGCTTAAAAACCTCCTGTGTGGTAAGAGCTTGGCAGCCCTGGGGAAGGCAATGAACACGGTGAAATTCAGTGCAGTGTGGTAAGACAAGGAGAGCATGAATAATATTTGGAGATCTAGCACACCTTAGTGGAAACAATTATTATTACAACTGCTTTGAAGACATTTGAATTTTAAATTCCATTGTTTGTGAAATTCTATTTTGACTAAATAGAGGGACTTTGTTCAGGCTTTTGTTTTCTTTAGCTTGATGTGTTCCTTTCCTAAACTCCCCACAGATAAGAAGATAAATTTGATCATGAATTTCTAAAAGTAGAAATCATAGTTTTTTTAGAATTAGCATAAAATTATTGTACAACCCTCCATGGGCTATCAAATTGGGAGCAATCCAATTTTATTTGCCATCATGGTCACATATAAAGTGTCAGATTATTCTTGTTAGATGATTATTGTACATTTAACTTAGAAAAGCTTCTCAGGTCTTCTCCTAAGATGCTTGAAAGACTTTTGGTTTAAATAGGTTGTATATGTTCTGCTGTTAATGGCTGACCCTTTTTATTTCATATTACTAAAATGTAATCAAGAAAAAGAGAGTAGAAAATACATCACAAATATTCAGTCTACTATCTGGACAATTTCAAAAGCTTTCAATTTTATCTCCTGTTCCATTATCTTCAATTGTAGAGTTTGGATAGGAAAAGAATTCAAAAATAAATACAAAACATTCATTCCAATACATGAAGAAAATTAGCCCTGTTCATGTACATTTTCAAATATGGATATGTTTCTAAAAATCAGAATATAATATTTATGGAGTCATTAGCAAAATGCACTTGATTATCTGAGCATCTCAACTGCTTGATGCTTGATCAAAAACTAGGTAGAAAGTAAATCATGCCTATCAACAATTAAATATTTCTGAACAGGGGACTTCCAAAATGGTAGAATAAGAAGCTCAGCAAATACTTTCCCTAAAAAGTGACAACAGGGGTGGAGACAAGATGGCTGAATAGGAATAGCTCCAGTCTATAGCTCCCAGCGTGAGCGACACAGAAGATGGGTGATTTCTGCATTTCCAACTGAGGTACTGGGTTCATCTCACTGGGGAGTGTCAGACAGTGGGTGAAGGACAGTGGAAGCAGTGCACTGAGTGTGAGCCAAAGCAGGGCAAGGCATCGCCTCACCCAGGAAGCACAAGGGGTCAGAGAATTCCCTTTCCTAGTCAAAGAAAGGGGTGACAGATGGCACCTGGAAAATCAGGTCACTCCCACCCTAATACCGCACCTTTCCAATGGTCTTAGCAAATGGCACACCAGGAGATTATATCCCATGCATGGCTTGGAGGGTCCTATGCCCATGGAGCCTCACTCATTGCTAGCACAGCAGGCTGAGATCAAACTGCAAGGTGGCAGTGAGGCTGGGGGAGGGGAGCCCACCATTGCTGAGGCTTGAGTAAGTAAACAAAGTGGCTGGAAACCTCGAACTGGGTGAAGCCCACCGCAGCTCAAGCAGGCCTGCCTGCCTCTGTAGACTCCACCTCTGGGGGCAGGGCATAGCCAAACAAAAGGCAGCAGAAACTTCTGCAGACCTTAATGTCCCTGTCTGACAGCTTTGAAGAGAGTAGTGGTTCTTCCAGCATGCACCTGGAGATCTGAGAATGGACAGACTGCCTCCTCAAGTGGGTCCCTGACCCCCGAGTAGCCTAACTGGGAGGCATCCCCCAGTAGGGGCAGACTGACACCTCAAACGGCCAGGTACTCCTCTGAGACAAAACTGCCAGAGGAACGATCAGGCAGCAACATTTGCTGCTCAGCAATATCCGCTGTTCTGCATCCTCTGCTGCTGATACCCAGGCAAACAGGGTCTGGAGTGTACCTCCAGCAAACTCCAACAGACCTGCAGCTGAGGGTCCTGACTATTAGAAGGAAAACTAACAAACAGAAAGAACATCCACACCAAAACCCCATCTGTACATCACCATTATCAAAGACCAAAGGTAGATAAAACCACAAAGATGGGGAAAAAACAGAGCAGAAAAACAGGAAACTCTAAAAATCGGAGTGCCTCTCCTCCTCCAAAGGAATGCAGCACCTCACCAGCAATGGAACAAAGCTGTACGGAGAATGACATTGACGAGTTGAGAGAAGAAGGCTTCAGACAATCAAACTACTCTGAGCTAAAGGTGGAAGTTCAAACCTATGGCAAAGAAGTTAAAAACCTTGAAAAAAAATTAGATGAATGGCTAACTAGAATAACCAATGCAGAGAAGTCCTTAAAGGACCTGATGGAGCTGAAAACCAAGGCACAAGAACTACGTGACGAATGCACAAGCCTCAGTAGCCGATTCAATCAACTGGAAGAAAGGGTATCAGTGATGGAAGATCAAATCAATGAAATGAAGCAAGAAGAGAAGTTTAGAGAACAAAGAATAAAAAGAAATGAACAAAGCCTCCAAGAAATATGGGACTATGTGAAAAGACCAAATCTACGTCTGATTGGCGTACCTGAAAGTGACAGGGAGAAAGGAACCAAGTTGGAAAACACTCTTCAGGATATTATCCAGGAGAACTTCGCCAATCTAGCAACGTGGCCAACATTCAAATTCAGGAAATATAGAGAACACCACAAAGATACTTCTTGAGAAGAGCAACTCCAAGACACATAATTGTCAGATTCAACAAATTTGAAATGAAGAAAAAAATGTTAAGGGCAGCCAGAGAGAAAGGTCGGGTTACCCACAAAGGGAAGCCCATCAGACTAACAGCTGATCTCTCAGCAGAAACTCTACAAGACAGAAGAGAGTGGGGGCCAATATTCAACATTCTTAAAGAATCTTCAACCCAGAATTTCATATCCAGCCAAACTAAGCTTCATAAATGAAGGAGAAATAAAATCCTTTACAGACAAGCAAATGCTGAGAGATTTTGTCATCACCAGGCCTGCCCTAAAAGAAAAGTTTTCGAAGGAAGCACTGGAATTTCATGTCCAGCCAAACTAAGCTTCATAAGTGAAAGGGAAATAAAATCTTTTACAGACAAGCAAATGCTGAGAGATTTTGTCACCACCACGCCTGCCCTAAAAGAAAAGTTCCTGAAGGAAGCACTAAACATGGAAAGGAACAACTGGTACCAGCCACTGCAAAAACATGCCAAATTGTAAAGACCATCAAGGCTAGGAAGAAACTGCATCAACCAATGAGCAAAATAACCAGCTAACATCATAATGACAGATCAAATTCACATATAACAATATTAACTGTAAATGTAAATGGGCTAAATGCCCCAGTTGAAAGACACAGACTGGCAAATTGGATAAAGAGTCAAGACCCATCAGTGTGCTGTATTCAGGAAACCCATCTCACGTGCACAGACACACATAGGCTCAAAATAAAAGGATGGAGGAAGATCTACCAGGCAAATGGAAAACAAAAAAGGCAGGGGTTGCAATCCTAGTGTGATAAAACAGACTTCAAACCAAGATAGATCAAAAGACACAAAGAAGGCCATTAAATAATGGTAAAGGGATCAATTCAACAAGAAGAGCTAACTATCCTAAATACATATGCACCCAATACAGGAGTACCCAGATTCATAAAGCAAGTCCTTAGAGACCTACAAAGAGACTTAGACTCCCACACAATCATAATGGGAGACTTTAACACCCCACTGTCAACATTAGATCAACAAGACAGAAAGTTAACAAGGATATCCAGGAATTGAACTCAACTCTGCACCAAGCGGACCTAATAGACATCTACAGAACTCTCCACCCCAAATCAACAGAATATACATTCTTCTCAGCACCACACTGCAATTACTCCAAAATTGACCACATAGTTGGAAGTAAAGCACTTCTCGGCAAATGTAAAAGAACAAAAATTATAACAAACTATCTCTCAGACCACAGTGCAATCAAACTAGAACTCAGGATTAAGAAACTCACTCAAAACTGCTCAACTACATGGAAACTGAACAACCTGCTCCTGAATGACTACTGGGTACACAACGAAATGAAGGCAGAAATAAAGGTGTTCTTTGAAACCAACAAGAACAAAGACACAACATACCAGAATCTCTGGGACACATTCAAAGCAGTGCGTAGAGGGAAATTTATAGCACTAAATGCCCACAAGAGGAAGCAGGAAAGATCTAAAATTGACACCCTAACATCACAATTAAAAGAACTAGAGAAGCAAGAGCAAACACATTCAAAAGCTAGCAGAAGGCAAGAAATAACTAAGATCAGAGCAGAACTGAAGGAAATAGAGACAAAAAAACCCTTCAAAAAATCGAAGAATCCAGGAGCTGGTTTTTCGGAAAGATCAACAAAATTGCTAGACTGCTAGCAAGACTAATAAAGAAGAAAAGAGAGAAGAATCAAATAGACGCAATAAAAAATGATAAAGGGGATCTCACCACCAATCCCACAGAAATACAAACTACCATCAGAGAATACTATAAACACCTCTATGCAAATAAACTAGAAAATCTGGAAGAAATGGATAAATTCCTGGAAATATACACCCTCTCAAGACTAAATCAGGAAGAAGTTGAATCTCTGAATAGACCAATAACAGGCTCTGAAATTGAGGTAATAATTAATAGCTTATCAACCAAAAAAAGTCCAGGACCAGATGGATTCACAGCCGAATTCTACCAGAGCCACAAGAAGGAGCTAGTACCATTCCTTCGGAAACTATTCCAATGAATAGAAAAAGAGGAAATCCTCCCTAACTCATTTTATGAGGCCACCATCATCCTGATACCAAAGCCTGGCAGAGACACATAAAAAAAGAGAATTTTAGACCAATATCCTTGATGAACATTGATGCAAAAATCCTCAATAAAATACTGGCAAACCGAATCCAGCAGCACATCAAGAAGCTTATCCACCACGATCAAGTGGGCTTCATCCCTGGAATGGAAGGGTGGTTCAACACATGCAAATCAATAAATGTAATCCAGCATATAAATGGAACCAATGACAAAAACCACATGATTATCTCAATAGATGCAGAAAAGGCCTTTGACAAAATTCAACAATGCTTCATGCTAAAAACTCTCAATAAATTATGTATTGATGGGATGTATCTCAAAATAATAAGAGCTATCTATGACAAACCTACAGCCAATATCATACTGAATGGTCAAAAACTGGAAACATTCCCTTTGAAAACTTGCACGAGACAGGGGTGCCCTCTCTCACCACTCCTGTTCAACATAGTGTTGGAAGTTCTGGTCAGGGCAATCAGGCAGGAGAAGGCAAAAAGGGTATTCAATTAGGAAAAGAGGAAGTCAAATTGTCCCTGTGTGCAGATGACATAATTGTATATCTAGGAAGTCCCATCGTCTCAGCCCAAAATCTCCTTCAGCTGATAGACAACTTCAGCAAAGTCTCAGGATACAAAATCAATGTGCAAAGATCACAAGCATTCTTATACACAAATAACAGACAGAGAGCCAAATCATGAGTAAACTCCCATTCACAATTGCTTCAAAGAGAATAAAATACCTACGAATCCAACTTACAAGGGATGTGAAGGACCCCTTCAAGGAGAACTACAAACCACTGCTCAATGAAATAAAAGAGGATACAAACAAATGGAAGAACATTCCATGCTCATGGGTAGGAAGAATAAATATCATGAAAATGACCATACTTACCAAGGTAATTTACAGATTCAATGCCATCCCCCTCAAGCTACCAATGATTTTCTTCACAGAATTGGAAAAAACTACTTAAAAGTTCATATGGAACCAAAAAAAGAGCCCGCATTGCCAAGTCAATCCTAAGCCAAAAGAACAAAGCTGGAGGCATCATGCTACCTGACTTCAAACTATACTACAAGGCTACAGTAACCAAAACAGCATGCTACTGGTACCAACACAGAGATATAGACTAATGGAACAGAACAGAGGCCTCAGAAATAATGCCACATATCTACAACTATCTGATCTTTGACAAACCTGACAAAAAGAAGAAATGGGGAAAGTATTCCCTATTTAATAAATGGTGCTGGGGAAACTGGCTAGGCATACGTAGAAAGCTGAAACTGGATCCCTTCCTTACACCTTATACAAAAATCAATTCAAGATGGATTAAAGACTTAAATGTTAGACCTAAAATCATAAAAACCCTAGAAGAAAACCTAGGCAATACCATTCAGGACATAGGCATGGGCAAGGACTTCATGTCTAAGACACCAAAAGCAATGGCAACAAAAGCCAAAATTGACAAATGGGATCTAATTAAACTAAAGAGCTTCTGCACAGCAAAAGAAACTACCATCAGAGTGAACAGGCAACCTACAGAATGGGAGAAAATTTTCACAACCTACTCATCTGACAAAGGGCTAATATCCAGAATCTACAAGGAACTCAAACAAATTTAGAAGAAATAAACAATCCCATCAAAAAGTGGGTGAGGATATGAACAGACATTTCTCAAAAGAAGACATTTGTGCAGCCAAAAGACACATGAAAAAATGTTCATCATCACTGGCCATCAGAGAAATGCAAATCAAAATCACAATGAGATACCATCTCACACCAGTTAGAATGGCGATCTTTAAAAAGTCAGGAAACAACAGGTGCTGGAGAGGATGTGGAGAAATAGGAACACTTTTACACTGTTGGCGGGACTGTAAACTAGTTCAACCATTGTGGAAGTCAGTGTGGAGATTCCTCAGGGATCTAGAACTAGAAATACCATTTGACCCAGCCATCCCACTACTGGATAGATACCCAAAGGATTATAAATCATGCTGCTATAAAGACACATGCAAATGTAGGTTTATTGTGGCAGTATTCCCAATAGCAAAGACTTGGAACCAACCCAAATGTCCAACAATGATAGACTGGATTAAGAAAATGTGGCTCAATGAACTCCAACAAATTTACAAGAAAAAAACAAACAACCCCATCAAAAAGTGGGCGAAGGACATGAACAGACACTTCTCAAAAGAAGACATTTATGCAGCCAAAAAATACATGAAAAAATGCTCATCATCACTGGCCATCAGAGAAATGCAAATCAAAACCACTATGAGATATCATCTCACACCAGTTAGAATGGCAATCATTAAAAAGTCAGGAAACAACAGGTGCTGGAGAGAATGTGGAGAAATAGGAACACTTTTGCACTGTTGGTGGGACTGTAAACTAGTTCAACCATTGTGGAAGTCAGTGTGGCGATTCCTTAGGGATCTAGAACTAGAAATACCATTTGACCCAGCCATCCCATTACTGGGTATATACCCAAATGACTATAAATCATGCTGCTATAAAGACACATGCACACGTATGCTTATTGTGGCATTATTCACAATAGCAAAGACTTGGAACCAACCCAAATGTCCAACAATGATAGACTGGATTAAGAAAATGTGGCACATATACACCATGGAATACTATGCAGCCATAAAAAATGATGAGTTCATGTCCTTTGTAGGGACATGGATGAAATTGGAAACCATCATTCTCAGTAAATTATCGCAAGAACAAAAAACCAAACACCGCATATTCTCACTCATAGGTGGGAATTGAACAATGAGATCACATGGACACAGGAAGGGGAATATCACACTCTGGGGACTGCAGTGGGGTGGGGGGAGGGAGGAGGGGTAGCACTGGGAGATATACCTAATGCTAGATGACGAGTTAGTGGGTGCAGTGCACCAGCATGGCACATGTATACATATGTAACTAACCTGCACAATGTGCACATGTACCCTAAAACTTAAAGTATAATAAAAAAAGAAAAATTAAAAAAAAAAGAAAAAAGAAAAGAAAATGTGGCACATATACACCATGGAATACTATGCAGCCATAAAAAATGATGAGTTCATGTCCTTTGTAGGGACATGGGTGAAGTTGGAAACCATCATTCTCAGCAAACTATCGCAAGGACAAAAAACAAAACACCGCATGTTCTCACTCATAGGTGGGAATTGAACAATGAGAACACATGGACACAGGAAGGGGAACATCACACACCGGGGCCTGTTGTGGGGTGGGGATAGTGGGGAGGGATAGCATTAGGAGATATACCTAATGTTAAATGACGAGTTAATGGGTGTAGCACACCAACATGGCACATGTATACATATGTAACAAAATAACTTAAAGTATAATTTTTTAAAAGTGACCACAAATCTAAAGAAAATGGTCAAAAACAACTATTTGAAGACTCCATAAATTGTCCAAAATCATGCAACAAATTGAGATGTATTTATTCAGGAAAAGCCTCCAGGAAGGACAGTGGGAGTCTGGGGCATTTATATCGGGAGCTGCTCCCTTCCCCTACTACCTTCCAGCTTTGTTAGCATGGTAGATACTTGAAGGTAGGACAAGCTGCGAAAAATAGCAGCTTTGCTGTTGGAGGGAGGATCACTTAGTTTGAAGTGGTGCACTAAACAGCTCTATGTCCAGGGGCATTATTGAAAATAGTCGCAATCTCTGTGGCAAACAAATAGGGAAGGTCAACGACATAGCTATCCTAAGCATGAGGTCCTAGCCAGAGCAAGCAACAAAGTGGCAAACTAGCTAGAAAATGAACAAGAAGATTGGGGAATGAGATGATAGTACTGGGACTTGATAAGTTCCTCTCTGTCTCTCGAAATTTGGAAGGCTGCACAGATGCACATGTATAGGAGAAACCAGAAAGGGCCCTAGCCATCCACTCATCCCTGACTGAATATGAAATCTTGTGAATGCACAGAAGAAATGTGAGAGGTCCTGAAAGAAAGCAAAAGCTGAAACTGACTTGTGAACTGCCTGAATTTTGAATATGTTCCCAAACATACAGTCAAGTCAATGCAAAGAGGGTGAAAATATTACTGGGTCAAGGTAGTTGAGCATGTTTTCTGAACAATCATTAGCTAACCACTAAGCTATGCTGTCACAAGGGTGAACCCCTAAGAGGCTACCGTTAAGAATGCTAAAAAGATTATTTAAAAAAAAAAAGAAAAGAAAAACTGAGTAGAAACATTAGAGAATGCATTCTGTCAAAAAAAGAAAAAGAAAAAAGAACGAAAGAAAATGAAAAAAGACTCCACATGTTTGGTCCTGGCAAATTACTAAACACAGACACCAGCAACAACAATCTACAACAACAACAAAAAAATCAGAATCCAGAGTTGGAACAATACATTATGTGTAACTAGACATATGCCTAGTTATAAGAACAAAAAAATACAGACATGTAAAGAAACAAGAAAAGGTGCCCCAAGCAAATGGGATGAAAAGGCAGTCAGGAAGAGAGGCAGAGTAAGATGGCAGAATAGAAAGTTCCACCAACTCTTCCCTCATAAGGACACCAATTTAACTATCGACACAGAAGAAAAAAAAATACCTTTATAAGAACCAAAAATCAGGTGAGCCCTCATAGTACTTGGTTTTAACTATGTATTGATGAAAAACACACTGAAGAGACAGAAAAAACAATCTTGAATCTCCAATGCCAGCCCCCAACACAACCCTGGGAGCAGTGGCATGGTGCAGACAGCATCTCTGGGTGCTGGGGAAGCACAGCAATTGTGAGGCATTGACCTCAGTGCTGTCCTGTTATAGCAGAAAGGGAAACTGGACCAAACTCAGCTGACACTCACCCAGGAAGGGAACATTTAACCAGCCCTAGCCAGAGAGGAATTGCTGATCCCAGCGGTCCCAACTTGAGTTCCCGCAAACCTTGGCACTTAAGGCCAAAGTGCTCTGTGTCTCCAAATAAACTTGAAAGGTAGCCTAGGCCATAAGGACTGAAAGTCTTAGGTGAGTCCTAGGGCTTAACTGGGCCCAGAAGACGATGGACTTTGGGGGCACATGACATACTGAGACATTAGCTGGGACAGCCAAGAGAGTGTTGACATCACCCCTTCTCTAACCCCAGGATGCAGAGCTCACAGCTTGAAAATAGTTCCCATCCTTCCACTTGAAGAGAAGAGAGGAAGAGTGTGGATGACTTTGTCTTGCATTTTGGATACTAGCTCAGCCACAGCAGGATGGGGCACTAGTTAGAGTTGTAAGTCCTTCAATACAGGCCTTAGCTCCCAGACCACATTTCTAGACATGGCCTGAGCCAGAAAATAAATCCTCTGCCTTGAAGTCAAGAAACAAGTCCTGACAACATTTATCACCTAACTGAAGAATGGTTGGGCCCTGAACAACCAGATCTACACCCAGATACTATGTCAAGGGCCTTGGGTGAGCCTCTGAGGCTTACTGGCTTCAGGTGAGATTCAACATATTACCAGCAGTGGTGGTGAAGGGATGAAATTCCTTCTACTTGAGAAAAGCAGAGGAAAAAGTAAAGGAGACTTTGTCTTGCACCTCAGGTACTAACTCAACCACGGCAGGGTAGAGCACCAAGCAGGCTCCTGGGCAGGGGGGAGGTCCCCGATTTCAGCACTGGATTCTTGGACAGCATCTCTGGACCTGCCCTGGGCTGGAGGGGAGCTTCCTGCCCTAAAGGTTGAGTCCCAGGCCAGGGAAAATTCACAATAAGCTGACTTAACCCTTGAGCTTTAAGGAAATATCAGTGGTGTCTGGCAGAATGCTTGATGGGACTGTGGTGGGAGAGGCTTCTCTGCCTTTGGGAAAATAAGGGAAGAGTGGGAAGCACTGTGTCTTGTGGTTTGAGTGCCAGCTCAGGTGCAGTACAATAGAACACCAGGTAGACTTCTAAGGTTTTTGCCTCTAGACCCCAACTCCAAGGTGGCATCTCTGGACCCACCTTAGGCCTGGGGAAAGTCACCATCTTTAATGGAAGAACACATGGCTGGCTGACTCTGCCACCTGCTGATTGTATAACCCCAGAACCTTGAGCAAACAAAGGCAGTACACAGGAAATGGATACAGCAGGCTTTGGGGGAGAACCAGTGTTGTGCTGGCTTCAGGTCTGACTCAGTGCAGTCATAGTGATGGTGGCTTGTGTCATTCCATCTCCAGCTTTAGAAGGCTCAGAACAGGGAGACATACTCTGTTAGGAAGAAAGGGAAGAGAATAAGAGTCTCTGCCTGGTAATCCAGAGAATCCTGCTGAATCTTGTATAAGACCATTAAAGCAATACCTCTATGAGTCTGCAAGAACTACAGCATTACTGGCTTGGAATGACCCCATAAAACAGATAAAGTTTAGATCATAACACCCAAGTCCTTTCAAATATTTTGAAAACCTGCCCAATAAGGAAGGGTACAAACAATTCCAGACTGAGAAGACTACAATGAATACATAACTCTTCAATGCCCAGACACAGAGAAACCTCTGCAGGTATCAAGGCATTCCAGGAAAGCATGACATCACCAGATGAACTAAATAAGTCACCAGGAACGAATACTGGAGAAACAGAGATATGTGACCTTTTAGACACAGGATTCATAATGGCCGTTTTAAGGACACTCAAATAAATTCAAGATAACACAAAGAAGGAATTAAGAATTCTATTAGAAAAATTTAACAGAGATTAAAATAATTTGAAGGAATTAAGAAGAAGTTCTGGAGCTGAAAAATGCAATTGGCACACTGAAGAATGCACTAGAGTCCTTTAGTAGCAGAATTGATCAAGCAGAAAGAAGAATTAGTGAGCTTGAAGACAGTTTATTTGAAAACACACAGTCAGGGGAGAAAAAAAGGAAAAAAGAATGAACAATAAAGCACACCTACAGGAAGGAAAGAAAGAAGAATACACCATGAAAAAACCAGAAAGCACATTTAAAAAATGGCAGGAGTAAGTCCTTACTTATCAATAATAACATTGAATGTAAGTGGATTAAATCCTTTAATCAAAAGACATAGACGGAATGAAAAAAAGACTGAATGAATGAAAAAGCAAGACCCATTGATCTGTTGCCATCAAGAAATACATTTCACCCATGAAGACACACATAGACTGAAAATAAAGGGATGGAAAAAGATACTTCATAGCTAAAAAAAAAGAACATGAGTAGCTATAATTATATTAGATAAAATAGATTTTGAGACAAAAACTATAAGAGAAAAATGTCACTATACAATAATAAAGTGGCAAATTCAACAAGAGAATATAACAACTTTAAATATATATGTACCCAACATTACAGCACCTAGATGTATAAAGAAAATACTATTAGAGCTAAAGAGAGATGGGCCCCAATACACTAATAGCTGGAGATTTCAACACTCCACTTTCAGCATTGAACAGATCTTCCAGATACAAAATCAACAAAGAAACGTCATACTCAGTCTTCACTAAAGACCAAATGGGTCTAATAGATATTTACAGAACATTTCATTCAGTGGCTGCAGAATACACATTTTTTCTCAGCACAAGAATTATTCTCAAAAAACAGGCCATACATTAGATCACAAAACAAGGTTTAAAACTCACAATGAAATAAAATTAGAAATTGAAAACAAGAGGAATTTTGGAAACTGTACAAATACATGGGTACAAACCAATGCATTCCTGAATGTCCAGTGAATCAACAAAGAAATGAAGAAAGAAACTAAAAAATGTCTTGAAACAGATGATAATGGAAAAACAACATCCTAAACCTATGATTAGGGTTACAGCAAAAGCAATATTAAGACTCTGTCTTTTGTAAATAGCCCAGTCTTGAGTATGTCTTTATTAGCAGAATGAAAATGGACTAATACAGTGAATTGCTGCTGGTAGAGTGGGGCATTGCTAAAAAGGTACCCAAAAATGTAGAAGCAAATTTGGAACTTGGTAACAGGAAGAGGTTGGAACAGTTTGGGTGGCTCAGAAGAAGACTGGAAAATGTGGGAAAGTTTGGAACTTCCTACAGACTTGTTGAATGGCTTTGCCCAAAATGCTGATAGTGATATGGACAATAAAATCCAGGCAGAGGTGGTCCCAGATGAACAAGAGGAATTTGTTGGAAACTGGAGCAAAAGTGACTTATGTTATAGCAAAGAGACTGGTGGCATTTTGCTCCTGCCCTAGAGATTTGAGAAACTTTGAACTTGAGAGAAATGATTTTGGGTATCTGGTAGAAGAAATTTCTAAGCAGAAAAGCATTCAAGAGGTGACTTGAGTGCTGTTAAAGGCATTCAGCTTTGTAAGGGAAGCAGAGCATATAAGTTCAGAAAATTTGCAGCCTGACAATGTGATAGAAAAAAAAAAGTCCCATTTTCTGAGGAGAAATTCAAGCCAGCTGCAGATATTTGCATAAGTAATGAGAAGCTGAACGTTAATTCCCAAGACAATGGGGAAAATGTCTCCAGGGCATATCAGAGGTCTTCACAGCAGCCCTGGAAGCCAAGGAAGAAAAGATGACTTCATGGACCAGGCTAAGAGTCCCAATGCTGGGTGCAGTCTACGGACTTGGTGCCCTGCATCCCAGCTGCTCCAGCTGTGACTAAAAGGGGCCAAGCTACAGTTCAGGCCATGGCTTCAGAGGGTTGAAGCCCCATCTATTGGCAGCTTGCACATGGTGTTGAGCCTGTGGGTGCACAGGAGTCGAGAATTAAGGTTTGGAAACCTCCACCTATATTTCAGGAGATGTATGGAAATGCCTGGATGCCCAGGCAAAAGTTGCTGCAGGGGTGGGGTGCTCTTGGGGGACCTCTGCTAGGGCAGTGCAGAAGGGAAATGTGGGGATGAAGCCCCCCACACAGAGTCCCCATTGGGGCACTGCCTAGTGGAGCTGTGAGAAGAGGTCCAACATCCTTCAGACCCCAGAATGGTAGATCCACCTACAGTTTGGTAGACCAAGCAGAAGAAAAGATATCAGAGCTTGAATACTATCTTGATGAAATAAGGCAGGCAGACAAGATTAGAGGAAAAAGAAAGAAAAGGAGCAAACAAAACTGCTGAGAACTATGAGATTATGTTACAGGATGGAACTTACAACTAATAGGGGTATGTAAAAGAGATGGAGAAAACAGAACCAAGTTGGAAACACACTTTAGAATCATCCAGGAGAACTTCCCGAACCTAGCAAGACAGGCCAACATTCAAATTCAGGAAATCCAGAGAACCTCAGTAAGATACACCATGAGAAAATCAGTCTCAAGACACACAATCATCAGATTCTCTAAGGTCAAAATGGGGAAAAAAAAAAAAAAAAAGCAGTTACGTGCAGCCAGAAAGACAGGCCAGGTCACTTATAAAGGGAATCCCATCAGACTAACAGCAAAACTCCCACAAGCCAAAAGGGATTGGGGGCCAATATTCAACATTCTTAAAGAAAAGAATTTCCAGCCTAGAATTTCATGTCTGGTCTAAGTTTCATAAGCAAAGGAGAAATAAAATCTTTTTTAGACAAGCAAATGCTGAGGAAATTTATTAACACCAGGACTGCCTGGCTCCTGAAGGAAGCATTAAATATGGAAAAGAAAAATCTTTACCAGGCACTACAACAACACACTGAGGTACACAAACTAATGATACTATGAAGCAACTACATAAACAAGTCTGCAAAATAACCAGCTAGCATCATGATGACAGATTCCAACTCACACATAACAATATTTACCTTAAATGTAAATGGGCAAAATGCCCCAATTAAAAGACACAGAATGACAAGCTGGATAAAGAGTTAAGATCCATTGGTGTGCTGTATTCAAGAGACCCATCTCAAATGCAAACACACACAAAGACTCAAAATAAAAGAATGGAGGAAAATTTACCAAGCAAATGGAAAACAGAAAAAAGCAGGGGTTGCAATCCTAGTTTCTGACAAAATAGACATTAAACCAACAAAGATCAAAAAAGACAAAGAAAGGAATTATATAATAAAAAGGTGTCAATTTAACAAGAAAAGCTAACTATCCTAAATATATATGCCTCCAATACAGGAGCACCCAGATTCACAAAACAAGTTCTTAGAGACCTACAAAGAGATTTAGATTCCCACACAATAATAGTGGGTGACTTTAACACCCCAGTGACAATATTATACAGAAAATTAACAGCAATATTCAGGACTTGAACTCAGCTCTGGAACAAGTGGACCTGATAGATATCTACAGAACTCTCCACCCCAAAACAACAGAATATACATTCTTTTTGGTGCCACATGGCACTTATTCTAAAATTGGTCACATAATTAACAGTAAATCATTCCTCAGCCAATGAAAAAGAATTAAAATCATAACAGTCTCTCAGACCACAGTGCAATCAAATTAGAACTCAAGATTAAGAAACTCACTCAAAACCACACAACTACATGGAAATTGAACAAACTGCTTTTGAATGACTCCTGGGTAAATAATGAAATTAAGGCAGAAATCAAGAAGTTCTTTGAAACCAATGAGAACAAAGAGACAATGTACCAGAATCTCTGGGATGCAACTAAGGCAGTGTTACGAGGAAATATTATAGCACTAAATACCCATATCAAAAAGCTAGAAAGATCTCAAATCAACACCCTAACATAACTAAAACCAAGAGCAAAAAAAAAACATCTCAAAGCTAGGAGAAGACAAGAAATAACCAAGCTCAGAGCATAACTGAATCAGATAGAGACATGAAAAACCCTTCAAAAGAAATCAATGAATACAGAAGCTGTTTTTTTGAAAAAAAAAAAAAAAGACATAGACTGCTAGCTAGACTAATAAAGAAGAAAGGAGAGAAGAATCAAATAAACACAATAAAAACTGATAAAGGGAACATCACCACTGCCCCACAGAAATACAAACAATCCTCATAGAATACTATAAACACCTCTATGCAAATAAGCTAGAAAATCTAGGAGAAATTTATAAATTCCTGGACATATACAACCTCCCAAGACTGAACCAGGAAGAAGTCGAATCCCTGAATAGACCAATAACAAGTTCTGAAATTGAGGCAGTAATAAATAACCTATGAACCAAAAAAAGCCCAGGATCAGATGGATTTACAGCCGAATTTTACCAGAAGTACAAAGAGGACCTGATACCCTTTCTTCTGAAACTATTCCAAATAATTGAAAAGGAGAGACTCCTCCCTAACTGTTCTATGAGGCCAGAATCATCCTGATACCAAAACCTGGCAGAGATAAAACAAAAATAGAAAACTTCAGGCCAGTATCCCTAATGAACACTGATGCAAAAATTCTCAATAAAACACTGGTAAAGCGAATAAAGCAGTACATCAAAAAGCTTATCCAACATCATCAAGTTGGCTTCATCATTGGGATGCAAGACTGGTTCAGCATATGCAAATCAATAAACAAAATTCATCACATAAACAGATCTAAAGACAAAAACCACATGATTATCTCAATAGATGCACAAAAAGCCTTTGGTAAAATTCAACATCCCTTCATGTTAAAAACTCTCAATAAACTGGTATTAAAGGAACATACCTCAAAATAATGAGTCATTTATGACAAACCCACAGCCAATATCATACTGAATGGGCAAAAGCTGGAAGCATTCCCCTTGGAAATCAGCACAAGACAAGGATGCCCTCTCTCACCACTCCTTTTCAACACAATATTGGAAGTTCTCACCAGGGCAATCAGGCAACAGAAAGAAATAAAAGTATTCAAATAGGAAGAGAGGAATTATGTCTCTGTTTGCAGATGACATAATCCTATATCTAGAAAACCCCATCATCTCAGGCCAAAAGCTTCTTAAGCTGATAAGCAATGCCAGCAAAGTCTCAGGATACAAAATCAATGTGCAAAAGCACAAGCATTTCTATACACCAACAACAGGCAAGCAGAGAGCCAAATCATGAATGAACTTCCATTCACAATTGTTACAAAGAGAATAAAATACCTAGGAATAAAGCTAACAAGGGAATTGAAGGCCCTCTTCAAGAAGAACTACAAATGACTGCTCAAGGAAATCAGAAAGGACACAAGCAGATGGAAAAGCATTCCATGCTCATGGATAGAAGAATCAATATCATGGAAATGGCCATAGTACTCAAAATAATTTATAGATTCAATGCTATTCCCATTAAACTACCATTGATATTCTTCAGAGAATTCTTAGAAATTCTTAGAAAAAGCTATTTTAAAATTCATATGGAACCAGAAAATAGTTCATATAACCAACAAAATCCTAAGCAAAAGGAACAAAGCTGGAGGCATCAGGCTACCAGACTTCAAACTATACTACAAGGCTACAGTAACCAAAACGGCATGATATTGGTACAAAAACAGATATATAAACCAATGTGAAATAATAGAGAACTCAGAAGTAAGACCACACATATACAACCACCTGATCTTCAACAAACCCAACAAAAACAAGCAATGGGGAAAGGATTCCCTATTTAATAAATGATGCTGGGAGAACTGGCTAGCCATATGAATAAAATTGAAACTGGACCCCTTCCTTACACATTATACAAAAATTAACTTAAGATGGGTTAAATATTTAAATATAAAACCCAAAGCTATAAAAGCAATACAAGAAAATCTAGGCAATACCATTCAGGACATAGGCACAGGCAAAGATTTCATGACAAAATCGCCAAAAGCAATTGTGACAAAAGCAAAAGTTGACAAATGGGTTCTAATTAAACTAAAAGAGCTTCTGCCAGCAAATGAAACTATCATCCGAGTGAACAAGCAACCTAAAAATTGAGAGAAAATTTTTTAAATCTATCAATCTGGCAAAGGTCTAATTCCAGAATCTACAAGGAACTTAAACAAATTTACAAGAAACAAAAAAAAAACCCCATCAAAAAGTGGGCAAAGGGCAGGCATGAACAGAAGCTTCTCAAAATAAGACATTCCTGCAGCCAACAAACATATGAAAAAAGGCTCAACATCACTGATCATTAGAGAAGTGCAAATCAAAATACAATAATATACCAGCACACACCAAATAGATTGGCAATTATTAAAAAGTCAAGAAACCACAGATACTGGCAAGGTTGTAGAGACATAGTGCAGACATAATCTGCACTGTAGACCAAATGCATCCAATAGATATTTACAAAACATTTTATCTAAGAGCTACAGAATACACAATTTTTTCCTCAGCATATAAATCAATCTCCAGAATAGACCATAGGTTAGGTCACAAAACAAATCTTAAAACATTTGAAATAATATCAAGCATCTTCTCTAACCACAATGAAATAAAATTAGAAAATAATAGGAACGCTTTTACACTGTCGGTGGAAATGTAAATTAGTTCAACCATTATGAAAGACTGTGCAGTGATTCCTCAAAGATCTAGAACCAGAAATACCATTTGACCCACCAATTCCATTACTGGGTATATAACCCCAAATTATAAATCATTCTATTACAAAGATACATGCACACGTATATTGATTGCAGCACTATACACAATAGCAGGGACATGGAATCAACCCAAATGCCCATCAATGCTAGACTGGATTTAAAAAATATGGTACATATACACCATGGAGTATTATGCAGCCATAAAAGGAATGAGATCATGTTCTCTGCAAGGGCATGGATGAAGCTGGAAGCCATTATCCTCAGCAAAGTAACACAGGAAAAGAAAATCAAATGCCACATGTTCCCACTCATAAGTGGGAGCTGAACGATGAGAACACATGGACACAGGGAGGGGAATAACACACACTTGGGGGGCCTGTCATGTGGTGGGGTGGGGGGAAGGAGAGCATTAGAAAAAATTGCTAATGCATGCTGGGCTTAATACCTAGGTGATGGGTTGATAGATGCAGCAAGCCACCATGGCACACATTTACCTATGTAACAAACCTGCATATTCGGCACGTGTACCCCCAGAACTTAAAATAAAAATAAAATTTGTTTAAAAAAAGATAATTACAGTCACATCTGGGGTATCTTTTCTGGAGAACAAAGAATAAAATTGTGATAACAATAGATTATCAAATAGCATCTGAGGTTGAAAACTGAAAATATAAAAAAGAAACAAATGCAAATTATGAAGTTGAAAAGTACAATAACTGAAATGAAAAACTGACTAGCATGAATCAAGAGTACATTTGAGATGATAGCAAAAGGAATAAGTAAAATTAAAAGTAGATCAATATAAATCATTTAATCTGAGTTTAAAGAGTTTGGGAGGAGAACTAAAAGAAGAAACAGATCTTCAGCCACACGGTACTTATGGGTATCAATTTCAAGATCCCCCATAGATACAAAAATCCATGGATGCTTAATACAATCTAAATGCTATGTAAATAGTTGTTAAACTCTATTGTTTAGGGAATGGTGACCAAAAAATGTCTGTATATGTTCAATACAGACACAAACATCCTTTTTTCCCTAAAATTCTTGATCCAGTTATTTGATTCGTGGATGTGGAACTCACAGATTCAGTGGGCCAACTATATGTACAATAGAATATTATTCAGCACCCCCCAAAAAAATTTTTGCCATTTGCAACAACATGGATGAACCTACAGGACATTATGCTAAGTGAAATAAGCCAGACACAAAAAGAAAAATACTGCATAATCTCATTTACATTTGAAATCCAAAGCTGAACTCGTAGAAACATAGAGTAAAAAACCGATTGCAAGGAGCTGGTCAATGGCAGAAATAAAGATATTTTGGACAGAGGTTACAAAATTTGGTTATAAGATGAATAAGTTCTGGAGATCTAAAGTAAATCATTGTAACTATAGTTAATATCAATGTATTGTATATTTGAAATTGCTTAAAAGATAGATCTTACATGTTCTCACAATGAAAAATAATATTTATATAAGGTGATGAATATGTTAATTGTGGTAATCACATTACAATGTATACATATATCAAAATGTCACATTATTATACAAGGCTAAATATACACAATCTTTATTTGTCAATAATGACTATATTATATATATTAAAGTAACTAGGAATATAAAGACTCATTATGATAAATGGTATATACAAAAGCCCTTCAGCTAATATTATACTTAATAGTAAAACATTGAATGCTTTCTTCTTAATGGCGGGAACAAACCAATGATTTCCACTACTACTTCCTCTATTCAATAATGTACTGGCAGTTACAGCCGATTCAATAAGGCAAAATAAGAAAAAAAGAAAAAGAAAAAAATTAAACCTTCTATCATGAAAATAAAGAAGTAAACCTGTCTTTATTTGCTGATGACATAATCCTGTTTGTGAAAATTCCTGAGGAATACACAAAAACTGCCAGAACTAATAAGTTCAGAAGGTGGCAGAATACACACAATATACAAAACTTTATCTTTCTATAATAGTAAAAAAAAAAAAAAAAAAAAAATCTGGGCCAGGCATTGTGGCTCACACCTGTAATCTCAGCACTTTAGCAGGAGGCTGAGGGAGGAGGATCATTTGATGTCAGAAGTCTGAGATCTGCTGGAGCAACAAAGTGACACCCCATCTCTACAAAAAATTTTTAAAAGTTAGCCAGGCATAGTGGAATGTACCTGTAGCCCCAGCTACTCAGGAAGCTGAGTTTAGAAAAATGCTTGCACTCAGGAGTTTGAGGCTGCAGTGAGCCATAATTGTGCCACTGCACTTTTGTGCACTGCCTGCATCCTAACACCCCCTTACTGCAAATGCTAGCAAAGAGGCCACCACCCTTGCAATTGCCAACACCCCACCACAGCCAGTGAGTGCATGCTTTGCTGTACTGCCATTGATGCTGGTATGTGTGAATGAGGATGGATTTTGCTGTCACCACTCTACAAATTGTTCTTTGTCTGGCAACACCCACCAGAGTGTTGTGACCAGCAGTCCAGGAATACCTTGCCCCTCCAGTGCAGCAGGATCCTAACCCTGAGGGGCCAGAGGACAAAGCCAGGGACCCAATACCAGTCCTCCAGAGTTAGAGGACATGGCCCAGAAGTCTTGAGCAGAGTCTTGGCCCCCAAAAATCTTCCAGAAATGAAGCCAGTTTACTGAACCCACCTCACACTACAATCAAAGCCCCAAGGACATCTAATAAAATAAAATGAGAAGAAAACCATCCAAAGCATAGCTACATCAAAGCTTCAAAGAACATCAGCCCACAAAGATGAGGAAGAACCAGCACAAGAACTCTGGCAACTCAAAAATCCGGAGTGTCTTCTTACCTCCAAATGATAACACTAGTTTCCTAGCAATGGTTCTTAATCAGGCTGAGATGGCTGAAATGATAGAAACAGAATTCAGAATATGGACAGAAACAAAGATCATTGACACACAGGAGAAAGTGAAAACCCAATCCAAGGAATCTAAGGATTACAATAAAACAATATAGGAGGTGATAGATAAAATGGTCATTAAAAGAGAGAACCACACTGATCTGATAGAGCTGAAAAACACACTACAAGAATTTCATAATGCAATCACAAGTATTAACAGCAGAATTGACCAAACTGAGGAAAGTATCAGGGCTTAAAGACTCTCTCTAAAACAACTCAGTCAGAGAAAATTTTTTAAAAAAATAAAGAATGAACAAAAGCTCTGAGAAATATGCCATTATGAAAAGAAACACATTCTACGATTCACTGGCATTTGTGAAAGAAAGGAAGAGAAATTAACCAACTTGGAAAACATTTTTCAGGATATTGTCCATAAAAATTTCCCCAACCACACTAGAGAAGCCAACATTCAAATTCAGAAAATTTAGAGAATCCCTGTGAAATACTAAACAAGAAGACCATCCCCAAGACATATAGTCATCAGATTCTCCAAGGTCAAAATGAAAGAAAACCTGATAAGAAAGCTAGAGAGAAAGTGCAGGTTGCCTAGTGATATGGTTTGGCTGTGTCCCCACCCAAATCTCATCTTGAATCGTACTCCTATAATCCCTATATGTTGTGAGAGGGACCTGGTGGGAGATAACTGAATCATGAAGGCAGGTTTTCCCATGCTGTCCTCATGACAGTGAATAAGTCTCACGAGATCTGATGGTTTTATAAATGGCAGTTCCCTGGCACATGCTGTCTTGCCTGCTGCCATGTAAGATGTGCCTTTTCTCCTCCTTCACTTTCTGCCATAATTGTGAGGCCTCCCCAGCCATGTGGAACTGTGAGTCCATTAAACCATTTTTTTAATAAATTACCCAGTCTTGGGTATTTCTTCATAACAGTATGAAAATGGACTAATACATCTACAAATAGAACCCTACCAGGCTAACAGCAGACCCGTTAGCAGAAACCCTACAAGCCAGAAGAGATGGGGGTTCTATATTCAGTATTCTTAAAGAAAAGAATTTTCAGCCAAGAATTTTATATCCAGCCGAAGTAAACTTCATAAGCAAATAAGAGCCTTTTCAGACAAGCAAGTGCTAAGGGAATTCATTAACACCAAATGCGTTACAAAAGATCCTGAAGGGAGTGCTAAATATAGGCAGGAAAGACTGCTGCCAGCCAGTACAAAAACATACTTAAGTACATGGACCTGTAATGCTATAAAGCTACCACATAACCAAGTCTGAATAAAAAACAGCTAACAACGTGATGACAGGATGAAATCCATACATGTAAGTACTAACCTTGAATGTAAACAAGATAAATACCCTCAATTAAAAGACAGAGTGACAAGTTGGATAAAGAAGCAAAACTGTCTTCAAGAGACTCATGTGCAATGAAACCCATAGGCCCAAAATAAAGGGATGGAGAAAAATCTACCAAGCAAATGGAAACCAGAAAAAAAAAGGGGGGTTGCTATTTGAATTTTGGACAAAACAGATTTAAAGTAAAAAAGATCAATAAAGACAAGGAAGAGCATTACATAATAGTAAAGGACTTAATTCAACAAGAAGACTTAACTATCCTAAATATATATGCACCTAACACAGGAGCACCTGGATTTATAAAGTAAGTTGTTAAAAACCAATGAAGACATTCAAGTAACCACATAATAATAGTGGGAAACACTTAAGACCCCAGTGACAGTTTTAAATCATCAAAGCAGAAAACTAAGAAAGGTATTTGGGACCTTAATTCAACACTTGAACAAAGGGACCTATAGACATCTACAGAACTCTCCATCCAAAAACAACAGAATATACATTCTTCTCACCTGCACATGGCACATACTTTAAAATCAATAACACGATCGGCCATAAAAAATCTTCACCAAATTTTAAAAAACAGAAATTATACCAACCACATACTCAGACCATAGCACAATAAAAATAGAAATAAATGAGAAGAAAGTCACTCAAAACCATAGAAGTGCATGGAAATTAAATGACTTCATCCCACATGACTTCTGGGTAAGTAATAAAATTAAAGCAGAAATAAAGAAATTATTTGAAACTAATGAGGAAAAAGATACAACATACCAGAATCTGTGGGATACAGCCAATGCAGTGTTAAGAGGAAAGTTTATAGCACTAAATGCCTACATCAAAAAGTTAGAAAGATCTCAAATTACCAACCTAATATCACAACACATCAGAACTAGGGAAGCAAGAGCAAATCCACCCCAAAGCTAGCAGAAGAAAAGAAATTAGAAAATTAGAGCTGAGCTAAAGCAAATTGATGTAAAACACACACACACACCACAAACACACACACACAAACACACATACACACACACACAAAAGATAAAGAATCCAGGAACTGGTTCTTTGAAAAAAAAATAAGATAGATAGACCACTAGCTAGTCTAATAAAGAAATAAAGAGAGAATATCCAAATAAACCCATCAGAAATGACAAATGGAATATTACCATAACACCACATAAATACAAATGCCCTCAGAGACTATTATGGACACCTCTATACACACAAGCTAGAAAGCCTAAAAGAAATGGATAGATTACTGTAAACATACAACCTCCCAAGATTGAACCAGGAAGAGATTGAATCCTTAAACAGACAAACAATGAATTGTGAAATTGAATCAGTAATAAAAAGCCCACCAATCAAGAACAGATGAATCCATAGCCAAAATCTACCAAATGTATAAGGAAGAGCTGGTACCATTTCTACCAAAATGATTCCAAAAGATTGAGGAGGAGAACCTCCTCCTTAACTCATTCTATGAGGCCAGCATCATCCTGAAAACAAAACCTGGCAGAGACACAATGAAAAAAGTCAACTTCAGGTCAATATACTTAATGAACATCAGTGTAAAAATTCTCAACAAATTATTTGCAAGCTGAATCTAGCAGCACATCAAAAATCTAATCCACCATGATTAAGTATGCTTTATCCCTGGGATGCAAGTTTGATTCAACATATGCAAATCAAGAAATGTGATTCACCACATAAACTGTACTAAAAACAAAAACCACATAATTAACACAATAAATGTAGAAAAGGCTTTCAATAAAATTTAACATCTCTTTATGTTGCAAACCCTAAACAAACTAGGCATTAAAGGAACATAATTCAAAATAATGAGGCATCTAGGAAAAACTCACATCCAACATCATACTGTATCAACAAAAGCTGTAAGCATTTTCCTTGAAAACTAGAACAAGACAAGGATGCCCTCTCTCACCACTTCTATTAAACATAGTATTGGAAGTCCTAACCAGAGCAATCAGGTAAGAGAAAGAAATAAAAGGCATCCAAATGGGAAGAGAGGAAGTCAAAATATCTCTGTTTGCAGATGACATGATTCTATACCTAGAAAACCTAATAGTCTCTGCCCAAAAGCTCCTTGATTTGATACACAACTTCAGTATAGTTTCAGGATACAAAATCAATGTACAAAAATTACTAGCATTCCTATACACCAACAGCATCCAAGCTGAGAGACAAATCAAGAACACAATCCCATTCACAATAGCCACAAAAAGAATGAAATACCTAAGAATACAGCTAACTAGGAAGCTGAAAAACCTCTACAATGAGAATTACAAAACACTGCTCAAAGAAATCAGAATGCCAAAAAGAAATGGAAAAACATTCCACATTCATGAATAGGACAAATCAATATTGTTGAAATGGCCATACTGCCCAAACCAATTTACAGATTGAATGCTATTCATGTTAAACTACAAATGACATTCTTTACAGAACTAGAAAAAACTATTTTAAAACTTATATGAAATTGAGGGCCCAGGGCCCAGGGCCCAGATGGGCCAGAAGTGGCCAGATGCAGGCAGGGTGGGCACCTGGACACCAGCCTTGGGTGCCTTGCTGCCCAGATGGTGGCAGTGGTGGCCACACATGCGGCCCAGCTTCTGTCCTCACGTTGCTCCAGCTCCCAGCCCCCCACACCATGTCACCACCTGTGCTGCCCACCGAGTTGGTGCCTTCAGAGTGCATTGTGGTGCTGCTGTCCTGTGCACTCTTTGTGCTCGGCTCAGGCCTGCTGGTGGCCATGTGCACCCTGTGGCCCGACCTGTGAAGCCAGGCACAGTGCCTGCTGCTCTTCCTGTCACTGGCCAACCTGCTCTCAGCTGCCTCCTACTTCTATGGGGTGCTGCAGGACTTTGCAGGCTGTCATGGAACTGCATGCTGCAAGGTGTGCTGTCCACCCTCACCAACACCAGCTCATTCTTCTGGACTGTGGCCATCATACTATACCTGTACCTCAGGATCACTAGCACCGTGCAGGCCCTGCACCAACCATCTGCTCTGAGCCTTCCATGTCATCAGGTGATCTTGACTTTCCAGAGTTCAGCTGTTCTGAGATTGAAGTCAGGGATGGAGGGCTGGTCTGGGGGTCTGGGAGTCCACCTGGAGTCTCTCTGAGAGTGAGGAAAAACCAAGACCTTACCCAGCAGTTCAAGCATCTTTCAAGTAAGCCTCACTGAAGAGGGTCAGCCCTTCCCTGGGGAATGTCAGGTTTTGAGAATCTCGTGGCATTATGTGCTGAACTGTGGGCAGGAATCCTAGGGCTGTTTTCCTTTTCTCCTTCTCCCAGATCAGGGCATCAGATACTGCCCTAATTATAGGTCCTTTCTGTTAAAAATGTAAGTACTTTCCAAGTGAGAGATGAGGCCGGCTGGACTTCCTGGGTCCAGCGGGGACTTGGGGAACTTTCCTGTCTTACAAGAGGATTGTAAAACTCACCAATCAGTGCTCTGTAAAACATACCAATCAGCAGGATTCTAAAAGTAGCCAGTCACAGGGAGGATTGAAAAAAGGGCACTCTGACAGGATAGAAACAGAACATGGAAGGGGACAATAAGGGAACAAAAACTGGCCACCCCAGCCAGCAGCAGCAACCCACTTGTGTCCCCTTCCACACTGTGGAAACCGTTCTTTTGCTCTTCACAATAAATCTTGCTACTGTTCACTCTTTGGGTCCTTGCCATCTTTAAGAGCTGTAACACTCACCATGAAGGTCTGCAGCTTCATTCTTGAAATCAGCAAGACCACAAACCCACTTGCAGGAATGAACTCCAGACACATCTTGGGGGCTCATCCAGGATATCACCACGTGGTGAGTACCATTGGACCCCTTTCACTTGCTATTCTGTCCTATTTTTCCTTAGAATTTGGGGGCTAAACACCAGGCACCTGTCAGCCAGTTAAAAGCAAATGGCACAGCTGCTGGACTACAGACACAGGTGTTAGACTTTTTGGGAAAGGGCTCTCTAACAACCCCCAACTCTTCGGAGTCAGGAGTGTTCATTTGCCTGGAACCAGCTTCTGCTTTCCCTGCACTTCTGGGCTGAGCTGAGGGTCAACAGAGAGGAAAACTAATCAGCTCCAGGGTCCCAACAAAAAGTTGGTTGACCCTGCAGCTATGAGCAGAGCTCTCAAACTTATGTTGCCCAAGCGAGACACGCCCATCTGTCCTGTCTATCCTGACACTTGTCTCCTGGGTCCTAATGCCTGTCAGACAAACTTTCTCTCACCTCTCTTCTCCAAGGCTAGTCCTGCTTCTAAAAATCACTCCCTATCCCTGGTGCTTTTCTAGTTTCTCCTATAAGGATGATTTCTAATATAGATTTTGGGACTCTGTTCCCTTCCTCAGGCACCCAGGCTTACAAATCAGAAAGAGCCGAATTCTTCAACAGGAAATAGGTGCCCTGGGGCACATAATTTTTGCCCAGAGCCCTGTTGCAGGTGGAACTATCTGGAATTTTAGGATCCCTCCTCAGGCTAGCAGGCCTAACAAAGGCTATTCCTGAAGCTAGGATATGGGGAGTCTCAGAAATTATAGACTGCAAAATTGGGGGAATATCCTTCCTATTCATATGATGAGAAGTGAGGACAAAAGGCATCACTTTTCCAATTCTGGAGATCCCTTTCCTCCCTCAAGGTATGGCCCTCCACTCCATTTTGAGGCATATCATCTTTATAGGACAAGTTTAAGTTCCCAATACCAACAGGAGAAAATGCTTAGGACTCTAACAGGTTTTCAAGAATGCATCAGTAAGGGCCACTAAATCTGACCTTTCTTGGTCCTCTTTGTTGTCTAGGAGGAAAATAAGTGTTTCCACTGCTGCTTTGGTGAGCGCAACTATTCTGAATAGTAGGGTCCAGGGACCATTGCAGGTTCTTGGGTGGGAAAAAAACAGATCAAAACTGCAGGCAGTTTTTTGTTGTTTTAGATGGGAAACACTCAGGCATCAACGAGCTCACCCTTGAAATGCATCCTAAGCCATTGGGACCAATTTGACCCACAAAGCCTGAAAAAGAAGCAGCTTATTTTTTTCTGCACTATAGCCTGGCTCCAATATTCTCTCCCTGATGGGGAAAAATGGCCACCTGAGGGAAGTATAAATTATAATACTATCCTGCAGCTTGACCTTTTCTGTAAGAGGGAAGGCAAATGGTGTGAAATACCTTATATCCAAGCTTTCTTTTTATTGAAGGATAATCCACAACTATGCAAAACTTACAATCTACATCCCACAGGAGGACCTCTCAGCTTATCCCCATATTCTAGCCTTCCTACAGCTCCCCTTCCTATTAGTGGTGAGCCTCCTCTAATCTCCCCCACTGAGATGGAAACAGGCAAAGAAATATCCAAGGGACCATAAAACCCCCCAGGCTATTGGTTATGTCCCCTTCAAGCTGAAGGGGGAGGGGAATTTGGCCCAACCCAGGTACATGACCCCTCCTCCCTCTCTGATTTAAAGCAAATCAAGGTAGACCTGGGGAAGTTTTCAGATACCCTGATAGGTACACAGATGTCCTACAGGGTCTAGGGCAAACCTTCAACCTCACTTGGAGAGCTGTCATGCTATTGTTAGAACAAACCCTGGCTTTTAATGAAAAGAATGTGGCTTTAGCTGCGGCCCAAGAGTTTGGAGATACCTGGTATCTTAGTCGGGTTAATGATAGAATGACAGCTGAAGAAAGGGACAAATTCCCTGCTGATCAGCAAGCCATAGCCAGTATGGATCCCCACTGGGACCTCCATTCAGGTCATGGGGACTAGGGTTGCAAACATCTGTTGACCTGTGTCAATGAGGAAGAATTAGGAAAAAGCCCATGAATTATTCAATGATGTCCACCATAACTCAGGGAAAGGAAGAAAATCCTACCACCTTCCTTGAGCGGCTACAGGAGGCCTTAAGACAATATACCCCCCTGTCATTCGATTCCCTCAAGGGTCAGTTGATCCTAAAGGATAAGTTTATTACCCAATCAGCTGCAGATATCAAGAGAAAGCTCCAAAAGATAGCCCTGGGTCCTGAACAAAATTTAGAGGCATTATTAAACCTAGAAATCTCAGTGTTCTATAAAAGGGACCAAGAGGAGCAGGCCAAAAAGGAAAAGTGAGATAAGAGAAAGGCCACAGCCTTAGTCATGGCCCTCAGACAAACAAACCTTGGTAGTTCAGAGAGGACAGGAAATGGAGCAGGCCAATCACCTGGCAGGGCTTGTTATCAGCGTGGGTTGCAAGGACACTTTTAAAAAGATTGTCCAGTGAGAAACAAGCCACCCCCTTGCCTATGTCCACTATGCCAAGGCAATCATTGGAAGGTGCACTGCCCCAGAGGACAAAGGCTCTCTGGGCCAGAAGCCCCCAATCAGATGATCCAAGAACAGGACTGAGGGTGCCTGGGGCAAGTGCCAGCTCATGTCATCACCCTCAGTGAGACCCAGGTAAGTTTAACCACTGAAGGCCAGGAAATTCACTTCCTCCTGGACACTAGCGTGGCCTTCTCAGTGTTAATTTCCTGCCCTGGATGGCTTTCTTCAAGGTCCATTACCATCCAAGGAATCCTGGGACAGCCTGTAAACAGGTAGTTCTCCCACCTTCTCAGTTGTAATTGGAAGAATTTGCCCTTTTCACGTGCCTTTCTTGTTATGCCTGGAAGTGCCACACCCTTATTAGGGAGGGACATATTAGCCATTGCTATTATCTACATGAATATGGGGGACAAGTTACCCATTTGTTGTCCCCTACTTGAGGAGGGAATCAACCCTGAAGTCTGGGCATTGGAAGGACAATTCAGAAGGGCAAAAAATGCCCACCCAGTTCAAATCTAGCTAAAAGACCCCATCACTTTTCCTTATCAAAGGCAATATCCCTTAAGGCCTGAAGCTCGTAAAGCATTAAAGGATATTGTTAGACATTTAAAAGCTCAAGTCTTAGTAAGAAAATTCAGCAGTCCCTGCAACACCCCAATTCTAGGAGTACAAAAACAAAATGGTCAGTGGAGACTAGTGCAAGATCTTAGACTCATCAATGAGGCAGTAATTCCTCTATATCCAGCTGTAGCCAACCCCTATACACTGCTCTCTCAAATACCAGAGTCAGCAGAATGGTTCACTGTTCTGAACCTCAAGGATGCCTTCTGCATTCTCCTGCACTCTGACTCCCAGTTTCTCTTTGCCTTTGAGGATCCCACAGACCATACGTCCCAAATTACATGGACAGTCTTGCCTCAAGATTTTAGGGATAGCCCTCGTCTCTTTGGTCAGGCACTGGCCCACAATCTAGGCCACTTCTCAAGCCCAGGCACTCTGGTCCTTCAGTATGTGGATGATTTACTTTTGGCTACCAGTTTGGAAGCCTCATGCCAGCAGGCTACTCTAGATCTCTTGAACTTTGAAGCTAATCAAAGGTACAAGGTGTGTAAATCAAAGGCCCAGCTCTGCCTACAACAAGTCAAATATCTAGGCCTAGTCTTAGCCAGAGAACCAGGGCCCTCAGCAAAGAATGAATACAGCCTATACTGACTTTTCCTCACCCTAAGACATTAAAACAGTCATGGGGGTTCCTTGGGATCACCAGTTTTTGCCAACTATGGATCCCCAGATACAGCGAGATGGCCAGGCCACTCTATACTCAATCAAGGAGACCCAGAGGGCAAATACTCATCTAGTATAATGGGAACCAGAGGCAGAAACAGCCTTCAAAACCTTAAAGCAGGCCCTAGTACCAGCTCCAGCCTTAAGCCTTCCCACAGGACAAAACTTCTCTTTATGCATCACAAAGAGAGTGGGAATAGCTCTTGGAGTCCTTACTCAGACTCAAGGGACAACCCCACAACCAGTGGCATACTTAAGTAAGGAAACTGATGTAGCAGCAAAAGGCTGGCCTCATTGTTTATGGTAGTTGTGGCAGTGGTCATGTTAGTATCAGAGGCTATCAAAATAATACAAGGAAAGGATCTCATTGTCTGGACAGCTCGTGATGTAAATGGCATACTAGGTGCCAAAGGAAGTCTATGGCTATCAGACAACTGTCTGCTTAGATACCAGGCACTACTCCCTGAGGAACAGGTGCTTCAAATATGCATGTGTGTGGCCCTCAACCCTGCCACTTTTCTCCCAGAGGATGGGGAACCAATCAAGCATGACTGCCAACAAATTGTAGCCCAGACTTTTGCTGTTCAAGAGGATCTCTTAGAGGTCCCCTTAGCTAATCCTGACCTTACCCTATATATTGAAGGAAGTTCATTTATGGAGAATGGGATATGAAGGGCAAGTTATGCCATAGTTAGTGATGTAACAGTACTTGAAACTAAGCCTCTTCCCCTAGGGACCAGCATCCAGTTAGCAGAACTAGTGGTACTTACCTGAGCCTTAGAACTGGGAAAGGAAAAAAGAATAAATGTATATACAGTATTTGTCCATTTCATCTAATAAATAATCTAATTTGTTTAATGGCAAAAAATGTATATACAGTTAGCAAGTATGCTTATCTAATTCTACATGTTTATGCTGCAATATGGAAAGAAAGGGAGTTCCTAACCTCTGGGGGAACCCCCATTAAATACCACAAGGAAATCATGGAGCTATTGCATGCAGTGCAAAAACCCAAGGAGGTGGCAGTCTGACACTGCTAAAGCCATCAAAAAGGTGAAGGAGAAAAGGCAGAACGAAACTGTCGGGCAGAAGCTGAGACCAAAATTGCTGCCAGGTGGAACCTCCCATTAGAAATACCTATGGAAGGACCCTCGGTATGGAACAACCCTCTCCAAGAAATTAAGCCCCAGTATTCCCGTCCAAAACAGAATGGGGACTTTCATGGGGGCATAGTTTTCTCCCCTCGGGGTGGTTAATGACAGAAGAGGGAAAAGTACTCATACCTGAAGCCAGCCAGTGGGAAATACTTAAGACCCTCCGCTAAACCTTTTATATGGGTATTGAGAACAGTCATCAAATGGCCAAATCCCTATTTACACAGTCAATTCTCCCCAGACCATCCAGCAAGTAGTCAAAGCCTATGAGGTGTGCCAAAGGAATAATCCCTTGGTCCATCATAAGGCTCCCCTGGGGGAAACAAAGAACAGGTCACTATCCTGGAGAGGACTGGCAGTTAGACTTCACCCATATGCCTAAATCAAGGGGATTTCAATACTTGGTATGTGTTGATACCTTTACAAATTGGATGGAAGCCTTCCCTTGCAAGAGAGAGAAAGCTCAGGAAGTGGTTAGTCCTAATTCATGAAATAATTCCTAGATTTGGGCTTCCCCAAAACTTACAAAGTGACAATGGTCCGGCTTTTAAAGCCATGATAACTCAGGGAATTTCCAGGGCACTAGGGATACAATATCACCTTCACTGCACGTGGAAGCCACAAACCTCAGGGAAGGTTGAGAAAGCAAATGAAACACTCAAGAGGCACTTAAGGAAACTAACACAAGAAACTCATCTCCCATGGCCTACTCTCTTGCCCATGGCCTTGTTGAGAATCTAAAATTCCCCTCACAAAATGGGGCTCAGTCCATATGAAATGCTGTATGGATGACCTTTTCTCACAAATGACCTCCTACTTGATCAGGAAATGGCCAACTTGGTCAAAGACATAAATTCTTTGGAAAAATACCAACAAAACCTTAAAAACCTACCTGAAGGATATCACAGAGAAAAGGGAACAGAGTTGTTCCAACCGGGAGATCTAGTGTTGGTCAAGTCCCTTCCCTCTACCTTCCCATCTATGAATTCCTTGTGGGAAGGACCATACTCAGTAATCCTCTCTACTCCCACTGCAGTTAAGGTAGCAGGAGGGGAATCTTGGATTCACCAAACCCGAGTTAAACTTTGGACACCCCCTGAGGAACCTGCAGGACCATCAGATCAGGAGTCCCAAGATCAGCCAGACCAGCCTCAATACACCTGTGAACCATTGGAGGACTTGTGTCTCCTATTTCAGAAGGAAACATCCCAAACTAAAAAGGCTCCTTCAGCTGATCCTGAGGAAAAACCCCTTCCTACTTAAAAAAGATAAGTGAAAACCTACATAATCTTTAACACCTCTCCTTGCCCCTTTAATGGAATCCTTTTACTGTTTCATCACATTATTAAGCAGTATACTAAACATACTCTTTGCAGTAGGATTATATACTGTAGCTTCTGCCGGGATGAAAATCCTAATCACATCAACCTTTTTTCTATCATCCTTCGTTCTGATGGCAATTTAATCCTACCTTTAACTCAGACTGGATAAAATGACCTCATCTTCCAGGGCACCCTCTTTACCTTTCTACTTACACTTTGCCTATATAACCCTCCTGCTTCCTTGGATACCCCACATAGTCACCCCTCCCCTTCCACTGGCTCCTAATTACCTCTACAAGACTCTCAACTTAACCCAGTCTCTGTTAAACCAGTCCAATCCTTCCCTGGCAAACGACTGTTGGCTTTGTATCTCTCTATCGGCCACTGCTTATGTTGCCACTCTCGTTCCCACAAAAAACTGGGTCTTTATTAACTTAACCTACCACTCCCATTATGAAAGAAGAGACCCTTTCCAACTTCTAAATATGCAATCATTAGCTGACTTCCCCATCTCTGATAGGAACAAAACAGGGCACACAATCCAGCGTTTACACTCTTACATTTCCAACCTCACCTATTGCTCCTCACAGGAGCAGTGAAAAGCACATACACAGCCCTGTAACCAGGAATACCGTCTAACTTTCCAAGCCCCTTTATGCATCCAACTCAACCTGTTATCAGGCCTGCCCCTGGGGCACCTATTATCCCATCAGTGTAATTACACCCTACAACTTCAAGCCCCAACTGATCATAGTAACTTCCGAGTCACCCAAACAGCTCCATTCAGATGGCTTTTCTGCTTCTCAGGATCCCCAAAAATCATCACCTTCTCCCTGCTTAACAAACAGTCTGGGTTTTGTAATGGCAAACACATTCCCTGCATGACCATTCTCCTCTGGACCCCCTGCAGCAGTGTCCCCAACACTAGCAAATGCCTTCTCATCCCCTCTTTCAATTACTCTCTTGAATGGTTCCTAGTAGATACAAAATGGTTTTATCTCCAGTGGGAAAATGGAACACAGGGAGCCACTCAGTTTCCTCCCAACACCCATTTCCAGCCGCTCACCAAAGCTACCTTCGCGAGTACTCTAAGAGTATGGGAAAATGAAAACAACAAATTCACACACCTTTTTAACATACACAACCAGTTCTGTCTACCCAGCCAAGGCATATTCTTCTTATATGGAACTTCAACCTATATCTATCTGCCTCCCCACCAAATGGACAGGCACCTGCACCTTAGTCTTCCTAAGTCCCACCATTGACATCGCCCCAGGAAATCAGACCCTATCAGTGCCCCTCAAGGCTCGAGACCATCAGCGCAGGGCCATAAAACTAATACCCCTACTTATAGGGTTAGGAATGGCCCCTGCTACAGGAACCAGAATAGCCAGTTTATCTACTTCACTATCCTATTACCACACACTCTCGAAGGATTTCTCTGACAGTGTGCAAGAAATAATGAAATCTATCCTCACTCTACAGTCCCAAATAGACTCTTTGGCAACAGTGACTCTCCAAAACTGCCGAGGCCTAGACCTCCTCACTGCTGAGAAAGGAGGACTTTGCACCTTCTTAGGGGAAAAGTGTTGTTTTTACACTAACAATTCAGGGATAGTATGAGACGCCACCTGGCATTTGCAGGAAAAGTCTTCTGAAATCAGACAACACCTTTCAAACTCTTATACCAACCTCTGGAGTTGGGCAACATGGCTTCTCCCCTTTCTAGGTCCTGTGAGAGCCACCTTGCTATTACTTGCCTTCAGGCCCTGTATTTTTAACATCCTTGCCAAATTTGTTTCCTCTAGGATTGAGGCCATCAAGCTACAGGTGGTCTTACAAATGGAACCCCAAATGAGCTCAACTCACAACTTCTAACGAGGACCACTGGATTGACCCATTGGCCCTTTGACTGGCCTAGAGAGTTCCCCTCTGGAGGACACTAAAACTGCAGGGCCCCTTCTTCACCCCTATCCAGCAGTTAGTAGCTAGAATGGTCATTGCCCAGTTCCCAAGAGCAGCTGGGGTGTCCTGTTTAGAGGGCTATTGAGAGGTGAGGCCAGCTGAACTTCCTGGGTCAAGTGGGGACTTGGGGAACTTTCCTGTCTTACAAGAGGATTGTAAAATGCACCAATCAGTGCTCTGTAAAACACACTAATCAGCTCTCTGTAAAACACATCAATCAGCACTCTGTAAAACACACCAATCAGCACTCTGTAAAACGCACCAATAAGCACTCTGTAAAATGCACCAATCAGCAGGATCCTAAAGGTAGCCACCTTTTGCTCTTCACAATAAACCTTGCTACCACTCACTCTTTGGGTCCTTGCCATCTTTAAGAGCTGTAACACTCACCGTGAAGGTCCACGGCTTCATTCTTGAAGTCAGCAAGACTGTGAACCCACTGGCAGGAACCAACTCTGGACACACAAGGACTGCGAGCACAGTCAGCACTTTGGCAGAGAAAGGTCACCTGGATGTTACATGGTGAGGCTACAGGGTTGTAAGGGTCACTTTACCTTCAGCTCTGCACTGAGGCTGGCTAGTCCTTGAGAAACTAAGTGACCTGCTTCTCAGCTGTGCAAATAAAAAATCTTGGCAACACATCATCCAAACCATGGCTCAGCTGCTGCAGGGCCCCACAGAATAGGGCCCTGCCTTTCCTTCCCATCAGCATCCCATCTGACCCTGTCTGAGTCCCATGATGGCTGGCTGGGTGTGGGCAGCATGTACACGGGAGATCGTGGGTGCTTGAAAGAAGTCGAGGCTGTACCTTTCTTTGCAAGAACCTGTTCTCTTTCCCTCCTTGCCTTTAAAAATATTCAATAGAGTATAATTTTATAATGATAACAGAACCTGGTCCAACTTCTGTGGAAAAGGATTGATCAACAAGCCTGAGTTGGGGATTTTTCTGTTCAGTTCTCATTAGGGCCCCTCTAGGGGAGTTTTCTGTGTTGTTTAGGAAGGGCTTCTTTCATAAAGAAGTAGGCCCAGTGTGGTGGCTTGCACCTGTAATCCCAACATTTTGGGAGGCCGAGGCAGGAGGATTGCTTGAGCCCAGGAGTTCGAGACCAGCCTGGCCACCATAGTGAGACTTTGTTCTCTACCAAAAATTTAAAAATTAGCTGGGCATAGTGGCGCATGCCTGTAGTTCCAGCTACTTGTGAGGCTTAGGTGGGAGAATCGCTTGAGCCTGGGAGGTCGAGGCTGCAGTGAGCTATGACTGCAACACTGCACACAGCCTGGGCTACAGAACAAGACACTGTCTCATAAAAAGAAAAAACAAGCAACTTATTCATTTTTTCTGTTGAATGTGACCCACGTGCATCTTAAAAGAAAATAAAATTCCTGTATCCAAGCTAAAAAAAAAAAAAATTATATGAAATCGAAAAAGAACCCAAATAGCCAATACATTCCTAAGCAAAAAGAACAAAGCTGGAGCTATCACATTACTAACTTCAGACTATACTACAAGGCTATTGTAACCAAAACAGCATAGTACTGGTACAAAAACACATAGACCAATGAAACAGGATATAGAGCCCAGAAATAATGTGACACACCTGCCAAAATCTGATCATTGACAAAATTGACAAAAACAAACAATGGGGAATAGTCTCTATATTCAATAAATGGTGCTGGGATAACTGGCTAGCCATATGAAGAAGATTGAAACTGGGTGCCTTCCTTACACTATATATAAAAATTCACTTCAGATGTATTAAAGACTTAATTCTAAAACCAAAAACTATAGAAACCCTGGAAAACAACCTAGGCAATACCATTCTGGATATAACACCTGGCAAAAACCTCATGACAAAGACACAGAAAACAATTGCAAAAAAAAAAAAAAAAAAAAAAAAAAAAAAAAAACTGGGGTTGGCTGGCTAGATGGCCGAATAGGAACAGCTCTGGTCTACAGCTCCCAGTGAGATCAAAGCAGAAGGTGGGTGATTTGTGCATTTCCGACTGAGGTACATGGCTCATCTCATTAGGACTGGTTAGACAGTGGATGCAGCCAATGGAGGGTGAGCCGAAGGAGGGTGGGTCGTCACCTCACCTGGGAAGTGCAAGGGGTCAAGGAACTCCCTCCCCTAGCCAAGGGAAGCCATGAGGGACTGTGCCATGAGGAAGGGTGAATTTTGGCTCAGATACTATGCTTTTCCCACAGTCTTCACCACCCACAGACCAGGAGATGCCCTCGGGTGCCTACACCACCAGGGCCCTAGATTTCAAGCACAAAACTGGGTGGCCATTTGGGCAGACACTGAGTTAGCTGCAGTTTTGTTTTGTTTTGTTTTGTTTTGTTTTGTTTTGTTCATACCCAGGTGGCGCCTGGAATTCCAGATAGACAGAACAGTTCATTCTGATGGAAAGGGGGCTGAAGCCAGGGAGCCAAGTGGTCTAGTTTAGCAGATCTCACCCACATGGAGCCCAGCAAGCTAAGATCCACTGGCTTAAAATTCTTGCTGCCAGCACAGCAATCTGAATCAACCTGGGATGCTCAACCTTGGTAGGGAAAGGGGCATCTGCCATTACTGAGGCTTGAGTAGGCAGTTTTCCCCTCACAGTGTAAACAAACCCACTGGGAAGTTCAAACTGAGCAGAGCCCACCACAGCTCAGCAAAGCTGCTGTAGCCACATTGCCTCTCTAGATTCCTCCTCCCTGGGCAGGGAATCTCTGAAAGAAAGGCAGCAGCCTCAGTCAGGGGATTCTAGATAAAATTCCCATCTCCCCTGGGACAGAGTACCTGGGGGAAGAAGTGGCTGTGGGGACAGCTTTAGCAGACTTAAATGTTTCTGCCTGCCAGCTCTGAAAAGAGTAGCAGATCTCCCAGGGCAGCACTCAAGCTCTGCTAAGAAACTGACTGGCTCCTGAAGTAAGTCCCTGATCCCCATGGCTTCTGACTGGGAGACACCTCCCAGCAGGAGTCGACAGACACCTCATACAAGAGAGCTCCAGCTGGCATCTCGTGGGTGCCCCTCTGGGACAAAGCTTCCAGAAGAAGGAACAGGCAGCAATCTTTGCTGTTCTGCTGCCTCCGCTGGTGATACCCAGGCAAACAGGGTCTGGAGTGGACCTCCAGCAAAATCCAGCAGACCTGCAGCACAGGGACCTGACTGTTAGAAGGAAAACTAACAAATGGAAAGGAATAGCATCAATATCAACAAAATGGATGTCCACACAGAAACCCCATCCGAAAATCACCAACATCAAAGACCAAAGGTAGATAAATCCATGAAGAGAAGAAAAACCAGCACAAAAAGGCTGAAAATTCCAAAAACCAGAATGCCTCTTCTCCTCCAAAGGATCACAACACCTTGCCCACAAAGGAACAAAACTGGACAGAGAATGAGTTTGATGAATTGACAGAAGTGGGTAATAACACTTCATAAGACTTCATAAGGTGGGTAATAACAAACTCCTCCGAGCTAAAGGGGCATGTTCTAACCCAATGTAAGGAGGCTAAGAACCATGAAAAAAGGTTAGAGGAACTGCTAACTAGAATAACGAGTTTAGAGAAGAATATAAATGACCTGATGGAGCTGAAAAACACAGCACAAGAACTTCATGAAGCATACACAAGTATCAATACCAAATTGATCAAGCAGAAGGAAGGATATCAGAGATTGAAGATCAACTTAGTGAAATAAAGCATGAAGACAAAATTAGAGAAAAAAGAATAAAAAGGAATGAACAAAGCCTCCAAGAAATATGGGACTATGTGAAAAGACCAAACCTATGTTTGATTGGTCTACATGAAAGTGACATGGAGAATGGAACCAAGTTGGAAAACTCTCTTCAGAATATTATCCAGGAGAATTTCCCCAATCTAGCAAGACAGGCCAACATTCAAATTCAGGAAATACAGAGAAAACCACAAACATATTCCTCGAGAAGAGCAACCCCAAGAAACATAATCATCAGATTCACCAAGGTTGAAATGAAGGAAAAAATGTTAAGGGCAGCCAGAGAAAAAGGTCGGGTTACCCACAAAGGGAAGCCCATCAGACCAACAGCAGATCTCTTGGCAGAAACCCTACAAACCAGAAGAGAGTTGGGGGGGCAATATTCAACATTCTTAAAAGAATTTTCAACCCAGAATTTCATACCCAGCCAAGCTAAGCTTCATAAGCAACGGAGAAATAAAATCCTTTACAGACAAGCAAATGCTGAAAAATTTTGTCACCACCTGACCTGCCTTAAAAGAGTTCCTGAAGGAAGCACTAAATATGGAAAGGAAAAACTGGTACTAGCCACTGCAAAAACATACCAAATTGTAAAGACCATCAACACTATGAAAAAACTGCATCAACTAACAGGCAAAATAACCACCTCACATCACAATGACAGGATCAAATTCACAAATAACAATATTAACCTTAAATGTAAATGGGCAAAATGCCCCAATCAAAAGACACAGACTGGCAAATTGGATAAAGAGACAAGACCAACTAGTGTGCTGTATTCAGGAGACACATCTCACATGCAAAGACACACATAGGCTCAAAATAAAGAGATGGAGGAAGATTTACCAAGCAAATGGAAAGCCAAAAAAAAAGCAGGGGTTGCAATCCTAGTCTCTGATAAAACAGACTTTAAACCAACAAAGATTTAAAAAGACAAAGGGCATTACATGATGGTTAAGGGATCAATGCAACAAGAAGAGTTAACTATTGTAAATATATATGCATCTAATTCAGGAGCACCCAGATTCATGAAGCAAGTTCTTAGATAACTACAAAGAGACTTAGACTCCCACACAGTAATAGTGGGAGATTTTAACACCCCACTGTCAATATTAGATCAAAGAGACAGAAAATTAACAAGGATATTCAGGACTTGAACTCAGCTCTGGACCAAGAAGACCTAATAGACATCTACAGAACTCTCCACCCCAAATCAACAGAATATACATTCTTCTCTGCACCATATCACACTTATTCTTAAATTGACCACATAATTGGAAGTAAAGCATTGCTCAGCAAATGCAAAAGAATGGACATCATAACAAAGAGCCTCTCAGACCACAGTGCAATCAAATTAAAAGTCAAGATTAAGAAACTCACACAAAATTGCACAACTACATGAAAACTGAACAACCTGCTCCTGAATGACTATTGGGTAAATAAAAAAATTAGGGAAGCACTTTGGGAGGCTGAGGCCGGTGAATCATGGGGTCAGGAGATCAAGACCATCCTGGCTAACACAGTGAAACCATATCTCTACCAAAAATACAAAAAAAAATTAGCCAGGTGTGGTGGCGGGTGACTGTAGTCCCAGCTACTAGGGAGGCTGAGGCAGGAGAATGGTGCGAACCCAGGAGGCGGAGCTTGCAGTGAGCCAAGATTGCATCGCCACACCCCAGCCTGGGTGACAAAGTGAGAATCAGTCTCAAAAAAAAAAAAATTTAAGGAAGAAATAAAGAAGGTCATTGAAGCCAACGAGAACAAAGACAAAATGTACCAGAATCTCTGGGACACAGCTAAGGCAGTGTTTAGAGGGAAATTTATATTATGAATGCCCACAGGAGAAAGTGGGAAAGATCTAAAATTGGCACCATGACATCAAAATTAAAGGAACTAGAGAAACAAGAGCAAACAAATTCAAAAGCTAACAGAAAACAAGAAATAACTGAGATATGATCAGAACTGAAGGAGATAGAGACATGAAAAACTATTCAAAAAATCAATGAATTCAGGAGCTGGTTTTTTGAAAAGATTAACAAAATAGATAGATCACTGGCCAGACTAATAAAGAAGAAAAGAGAGAAGAATCAAACGGACAAAATAAAAAATGATAAAGGGGATATCACCAATGATCCTACAGAAATACAAACTACCATCAGATAATACTATAAACACCTTCATGCAAATAAACTAGAAAATCTAGAAGAAATGGATAAATTACTGGACACATACACCCTCCCAAGACTAAACAAGGAAAAAGTCAAATCTCTGAATAGACCAGTAATGAGTTCTAAAATTAAGGCAGTAATTAATAGCTTAGAAATCAAAAAAAGCCTGGACCAGATGGATTCACAAGCAAATTCTACCAGAGGTACAAACAGGAGCTGGTACCATTTCTTCTGAAACTGTTCCAAACAATAGAAAAAAGGGGGGACTCCTCCCTAATTCATTTTGTGAGGCTAGCATCATCCTGATACCAAAACCTGGCAAAGGCACAACCAAAAAAGAAAATTTCAGGCCAATATTCCTGATGAACATCAATGCAAATAGCCTCAATAAAATACTGGCAAGCTGAATCCAGCAGCACATAAAAAAGCTTATCCACCACGATCAAGTTAGCTTCACCCCTAGGATGCAACGCTGGTTCAACATATGCAAATCAATAAACGTAATCCATCACATAAACAGAACCTATGACAAAAACCACATGACTATCTCAATAGGTGCAGAAAAGGCCTTTGACAAAATTCAACAGCCTTTTTGAGTTTTAGCAAAAACTCTCAACAAACTAGATACTGATGGAACGTATCTCAAAATTATAAGAGCTATTTATGACAAACCCACAGCCAATATTATACTGATTGGGCAAAAGCTGGAAACACTGATTTGAAAACTGGCACAAGACAAGGTTGCTGTCTCTCACCACTCCTATTCAATGTAGTATTGGAAGTTCTGGCCAGGGCAATCAGGCAGGAGAAATATGTAAAGGGTATTCAAATAGGAAGAGAGTAAATCAAATTGTCTCTGTTTGTAGATGACTTGCTTGTATATTTAGAAAACTCCATTATCTCAGCCCAAAATCTCCTTAAACTGATAAGCAACTTCAGCAAAGTCTCAGGATACAAAATCAATGTGCAAAAATCACAAGCATTCCTATACACCAATAATTGACAAACAGAAAGCCAAAGCATGAGTGAACTCCCATTCACAATTGCTTCAAAGAGAATAAAATACCTAGGAATCCAACTTACAAGGGATGTGAAGGACCCCTTCGAGGACAGCTACAACCCACTGCTCAAGGAAATAAGAGAGGACACAAACAAATGGAAAAACATTCCATGCTCATGGATAGAAAGAATCAATATCATCAAAATGGCCATACTGCCCAGAGTAATTTATAGATTCAATGCTATCCCCATCAAGCTACCACTGACTTTCTTCACAGAATTAGAAAAAACTATCTTAAATTTCACATAGTACCAAAAAAGAGCCAATACAGCCAAAACAATCCTAAGCAAAAAGAACAAAGCTGGAGGCATCATGCTACCTGACTTCAAACTATACTACAAGGCTACAGTAATCAAAACAGCATGGGACTGATACAAAAACAGATATATAGACCAATGGAACAGAACAGAGGCCTCAGGAATAACGTCACACATCTACAACCATTGGATCTTTGACAAACCTGACAAAAACAAGCAATGGGGAAAGGATTCCCTATTTAATAAATGGTGTTGGGAAAACTGGCTAGCCATATGCAGAAAACTGAAACTGGATCCCTTCCTTACACCATATACAAAAATTAATTCTAGATGGATTAAAGACTTAAATTTTAAACATTAAACCATAAAAACCCTAGAAGAAAACCTAGGCAATACCATTCAGGACATAGGCATGGGCAGAGACTTCATGACTAAAACACCAACAGCAATGGCCACAAAAGCAAAAATTGACAAATTTGATCTAATTAAGCTAAAGACTTTCTGCACAGCAAAAGAAACTATCATCATAGAGAACAAGCAACCTACAGAATGGGACAAAATTTTTGCAATCTATGCATCTGACAAAGGGCTAATATCCAAAATCTACAAGGAGCTTAAACAAATTTACAAGAAAAAAACAAAAAACCCCATCAAAAAGTGAGCAAAGCATATGAACAGACACTTCTCAAAAGAAGACATTTATGCCACCAACAAATGTGTGAAAAATAGCTTATCATCACTGGTCATTAGAGAAATGCAAATCATAGCCACAATGATATACCATCTCAAGCCAGTTAATATGATGATCATTAAAAAGTCAAGAAACAACAGATGCTGGAGAGGATGTGGAGAAATAGGAATGCTATTACACTGTTGGTGGAAGAGTAACTAGTTCAACCATTGTGTAAGACAGTGTGGCGATTCCTCAAGGATCTAGAACCAGAAATACCACTTGACCCAGCAATCCCATTACTGGACATATACCCAAAGGATTATAAATCATTCTACTATAAAAACACATGCACACATATGTTTATTGCAAAACTATTCACAACAGCAAAGACTTGGAACCAACACAAATGTCCATCGATGATAGACTGGATAAAGGAAATGTGGCATATATACACCATGAAATACCATGCAGCCATAAAAAAGGATGAGTTCATGTCCTTTGCAGGGACATGGATGAAGCTGGAAACCATCATTCTCAGCAAACTAACACAGGAAGAGAAAATCAAACACTCCATGTTCTCACTCATAAGTGGGAGTTGAACGATGAGAACACATGGACACAGGGAGGGGAACATCACACACCAGGGCCTGTCAGGGGATGGGGGACTAGGGGAAGGATAGCACTAGGGGAAATACCTAATGTAGATGACAGGTTGATGGGTACAGCAAACCACCATGGCATGTATATACCTATATAACAAACCTGCAATTCTGCACATTCAGGAAAATGGCTAAACCAAATCCAAGGAAACTAAGAATACAACCAAATGATACAGAAGCTGAAAGGTGAAATAGCCAGTGTAAAAAGAATGTAACATATCTGATAGAGTTGAAAAACATACTACAAGAATTTTACAGTGCAGTCACAAGTATTTACAACAGAATAGGCCAAGCTGAAAAAAAGAATCTCAGAAATTGAAGATGGTCTCTCTGAAATAAGACAGACAAAAATAAAGAAAGAGTAATAAAAAGAAATGAACAAAACCTCTGAAAATGTGGCATTATGTAAGAGGCCAAATCTGCAAATCACTGGCATCTCTGAAAGGGACAAGGAGAAAACAAACAACTTGGGAAATATATTTCATGATATCATTCATGAAAACTTCCCCAACTTTGCTAGAGAGGCCAACAGTCAAATTAACAAACTACAGAGAAAACCCTGAAAGATACTACACTAGAAGATTATCCCTAAGACATATGATCATCAGATTTTTCAAGGTTGAAATGAAAGGAAAAAAAATGTTAAAGACAGCTAGAGAAGAAGAGCAAGTCACCTATAAAGGGGACCCTATCAGGCTAACAGTGGACCTCTCAGCAGAAGAGATTGGGGACCTATATTCAACATTCTTAAAGAAAAATGTCTAAAACCAAGAATTTGATATCCAGCCAACCTAAGTTTCCTAAACGGAGGAGAAACACAGCCTGTTTCAGATAAGCAAATGTTGAGGGGGTTCATTACTACCAGACATGCCTTACAAGAAATTGTGAAAGGAGCACCAAATATAGAAAGAAAAGACTGTTACCAGCCAATACAAAAACACACTTACATACACAGACCAGTGACACTGTAAAGCAACCACACAAACAAGCTGACATAATAACCAGCTAACAATACAATGACAGGATCAAATCCACACATATCAGTACTAACCTTGAGTGTAAACAGGCTGAATGCCCCACTTAAAAGACACAGAGTGGCAAGCTGGATAAAAAAGCAAGACCCAATGGCATGCTGTCTTCAAGAGACCTATATCATACATAATGAGACTCATAGGCTCAAAATAAAGAAATGGAGGAAAATCTACCAAGCAAATGGAAATCAGAAAAAAGCAGGTGTTGCAATTCTAATTTCAGGCAGGACAGACTTTAAACCAACAAAGATCAAAGAAGGCACCAAAAAGCATTACATAATGGTAAAGAATTCAATTCAACAAAAAGACCTAACTATCCTAAATATGTGTGCACCCAACACAGGAGCACCCAGATTCATAAAGCAAGTTCTTAGAGACCTATGAAGAGCCTTAGACTCGCACACAATAATAGTGGACGAATTCAACACTCCAATAACAGTACTAGACAGATTGTTTAAGCAGAAAACTAACAAAGATATTCAGGACCTGAACTTAATGTTAGACCAAATGTATCTTCATCAGAAACTACATAGACTTCTACAGCACTCTCCACCCATAAACAACAGAATATACATACTCTCATCACCACGTGGCACATACTCTAAAATTGACCACATTATTAGACATAAAACAATCGTCAGCAAATAAATGCAAAAGAACTGAAATTATGTAAAACACACTCTTGGACCACAGTGCAATAAAAATACAAGTCAGAACTCATAAGATAGCTCAAAGACCATTAAAAATTAAACAACATGCTTTTAAATGACTTTTGAGTAAATAATAAATTAAGTCAGAAATAAAGGTCTTGGAAACTAAAGAGAATAAAAATACAACATACCAGAGTCTCTGAGACACAGCCAATGCAGTGTTAAGAGAGTAACTTATAGTACTTACTGCCACATCAAAAGTAAGAAAGATCTCAGATAAACAATGTAATGTTACAACTGAAAGAATTAGAGAAGCAAGAGCAAATCAATCCCAAAGCTAGCAGAAGACAATAAATAACCAAAATCAGAGCTAAAGTGAAAAAAAAATTGAGACACAAAAATACATTCAAATGATCAATGAATCCAGGAGTTGCTTTTTGAAAAAAAAAAAATAATAAGCTAGATAGGCCACTGGCTAGACTAATAAAGAAGAAAAGTTCCAAATAAACACAATTAGAAATGACAAAGGGGATGTTATCACTCACCCTACAGAAATAAAAATAACCATCACAAACTGCTATGAACACCTCTATGCACACAATCTAGAAAACCTAGAAGAGATGGTTAAATTTCTGTACACATACACTATCCCAAGACTGAACTAGAAGAAATTGATTCCCTGAACAGACCAATAATGAGCTCTGAAGTTGAATCAGTAATAAATAACCTAGCAACCAAAAAAAAATTTTTTTAAAGCCCAGAACCGGATGGATTCACAGCCTGATTCTACCAGATATAAAAAGAAGATCTGGTATCATTTCTCCTGAAACTATTCAAAAAATTGAGGAGAGACTCCTCCCCCAACTCATCCTATGAGGCCAGCAACATCCTTATACCAAAGCCAAAATACAACAAGAAAAGAAATCTACTGGCCAATATTTTTGATAAACATAGATGCAAAAATTCTCAATCCAATACTACCAAAGCAAACTTAACACATCAAAAATATTATAACATAACCAGCTGGAATTTATCCCTGAGAAGCAAGCATGGTTTTATGTAAATCAATCAACATGATGCACCATATTAACAAAATAAAAGATAAAAACTACATGATTATCTCAATAGATGCAGAAACAGAATATAACGTAGTTTATTATCCTTTGATGATAAAAATCCTCAGAATAGATATAAGAAGCAAATTTTCTCAACATAATAATGGCCATTTATGAAAAGCCCACAACTAAAATCATAATCAGTGGAGAAAAAAAAATGGAAAGATTTTCCTCTAAGATCTGGTACAAGGAAAGGATTCCTACTCAACAGAGTACTGGAAGATCTAGCAAGAGCAATCAGACAAAAAATACAAGAGAGAAGGAGGTGAAGCAACATGGCTGAATAGAGACCTCCAGTGATCATCTCCCACCATGAGAACACCAAATTGAACAATTATTCAAATTTAAAAAAAAAAGCACCTTCATAAGAACCAAAAATCAGGTGAGGAAACACAGTACCTGGTTTTAACATCATAATAAGGAAGGAGGCCTTGAAAAGTGTGGAAAAGACACTCTAAAATAACCTACACCACCCCTCCCCCATCCCCCAGCAGTGATCATGTGGTGCGTAGAAAGAATTTGTGCACTTGGGGGAGAGAAAGCACAGTGATTATGTGACTTTGCATTGGAACTCAGTGCTGCCCTAGCACGGTGGAAAGCAACATGGAGCAGAACTTAGCCAGCACTCATAAAGGCAGCATTTAGACCAGTCCTTGCCAGAGGTGAATTGTCCATCCCAGCAGTTGGAACCTGAGTTCTGGTAAGCCCTGCTGCCATGGGCTGAAGTGTTCTGAGGTCCTAAAAAAATTGAAAATGCAGATTGGCCACAAGGAATGAAATTACTGGGCAAGTCCTGGGGCTGTGCTGGAATTGGAGCCAGTAGACTTGTGGTGCATGTAATCTAGGGAGACCAGCTGGGGTGACCAAGGGAGTACTTCTGTCACCCCTCCCCAACTCCAGGCAGCACAGCACACAGCTCTAAAAAAGACTCCTTCTTCCACTAAAGGAGAGGAGAGTGGAGAGTAAAGAGGACTTAGTCTTGCAACTTGGATACCAGCTCAGCCACTGTACAATAGGACACCAGGCAGAGTTCTGAGGGCCCCCATCCTAGACCCTAGTTCTCAGTTTACATTTCTGGACACACCCTGGGCCAGAAGGGAACCCACTGCCTTGAAGGAAAGAACCCAGTCCTGACAGAATTCATCATGGACTGGCTAAAGAGCTCTTGAGCCCTGAATAATCACCAGTGGTCACCAGGAAGTACTCACTGTGGGTCCTGGGTGAGACTCAGAGTCATGCTGGCTTCAGGTGTGACCCATCACATTCCCAGCTGTGGTGGCTACAGGGAGAGTCTCCTGCAAGATGATACATCAATGAGTTTGCAACTGCAATAGCATTTGTGGGTTTAGGGTGCTCCCTAAGGCAGAGATGGATGCAGTGATCAAAGACTTAGGTCACAAACCTTTTGAATACTTCAAAAGCCTTCCCAAGAAGGATAGGTACAAACAAGCCCAGACTCCCAAAGATCAAGGATAAAAAAGGATTCTAAAAGCAGCAAAAGAAAAGAAACTAATAACATACAAAGGACTTCAATACGTCTGGCAGCAGACTTCTCAGTGGAAATGTTACAGGCCAACAGGAAGTGACATGATATATTTAAGGGACTGAAGGAAAAATCTTTTATCCTAAAATAATATAACCAACAAAAATATCCTTCAAACATGAAGAAGAAATAAAGAGTTTACCACACAAACAAAAGCTCAGGGATTTTATCAACACCACACCATTCTTATAAAGAATGCTAAAGAAAGTTCAGTCTGGAAGAAACAGATGTTAATGAGCAATAGCAAATCATCTGAAGGTCCAAAAGTTACTGTTAATAGCAAGTACAGAGAAAAACACAATGTTATAACACTGTCATAGTGGAGTATAAACTATTCATATCTTGAGTAGAAAGGTTAGTAAATGAACTGATCCAAACTAGTAACTACAACTTTTCAAAACATAACACGAAATGATATAAACAGAAACAACATAAAGTTAAAAAGAGACAAAGGAGGGACAATGTTAAGGTATAGAGTTTTTATTAGTTTTCTTTTTGATTATTTGTTTATGCAGTCTTAAGTAGTCATCAGTTTAAAATAATGGGTTAGCAAATGATTACAAATCATTCTACTATAAAGACACATGCACATGTATGTTAATTGCAGCACTGTTCACAATAGCAAAGATGTGGAACCAACCCAAATGCCCATCAATGACAGACTGGATAAAGAAAATGTGGCACATACATACCCTGGAATACTATGCAGCCATGAAAAAGAATCAGTTCATGTCCTTTGCAGGGACATGGATGAAGCTGGAAACCATCATTCTCAGCAAACTAATACAGGAACAGAAAACCAAACATCGCATGTTCTCACTTGTAAGTGGGAGTTGAACAATGAGAACACATGGACACAGGGAGGGGAACATCACACACTGGGGCCTGTCAGCAGGTGGGGTTGCTAAGGGAAGGATAGCATTAGGAGAAATACCTAATGTAGATGACGAGTTGATGGGTGCAGCAAACCACCATGGCACATGTATACCGATGTAACAAAACTGCACGTTCTGCACGTGTATCCCAGAACTTAAAGTATAATAAAAAATAATGATTATAAAATAAAATAATGGATTAGAAGATATATTTGCAAACCTTATGATAACCTCAAATCAAAAAAAATACATCAGATAACACAAAAAATTTTAAAAAGAAATTAAAACATATCACAAGAGAAAAAACACTTTCACTAAAAGGAAGACTGGAAGGAAGGAAAAAAGGAAGAGAGAGGCTGCAGGATATCCAGAAAACAAATAAAATGTCACGAATAAGTCCCTGCTTAGCAATAATAACATAGAATGTAAAAAGACTAAACTCTTCAATCAAAATACACTTGCTGAATGAATAAAAACAAGACCCAATGATGTGTTACCTACAAAAAACAATTTATCTATAAAGATACACATAAATTGAAAATAAAGAAATAAAGTAAGATATTCCAAGCAAATAGAAACCAAAAAAGGGAAGGATTAGCTATACTTAGACAAAATAGATTTCAAGATAAAACCTGTAAAAAGAGACACAGAATGCCATTATATAATGATAACGATGTCAATTCAGCAACGGGATACAATAATTGTAAATACGCATGCACCTAATGCTGAAGTACCCAGATGTATAAAACAAATATTATTAGAGGTAAAAAGATAAATAGACCCCCAATACAATAATAGCTGGATATTTCAATACCACAGTTTTGGCAATGAACAGATCATCCAGACAGAAAAATCAATAAAGAAACATCAGACTTAAACTGCACTGAAGACCAGGTGAATAGATATTTACTAAACATTTTATCCAACCACTAACGAATACACATTGTCTATCCTGGATTATTCTCTAGGAGAGACAATATGTTAGGCCACAAAACTTGTCTTTAAACTTCCAAAAAAATGAAATTATATTAAGTATCTTTTCTGATCACAAACGAATAAAACTAGAATTCAATAACAAGAGGATTTTGAAAATCATACAAACACATGGAAATTAAGCAATATGCTCTGGAATTACCAGTGGGTCAATAAAGAAAATAAGAAGGAAACTTAAATTTTTTCTTGAAACTGGCAGGTGCAGTGGCTCACATCTATAATCACAGCACTTTGGGAGGCCAAGGTGGGGGGATTCCTTTAGCTTAGGAGTTTCAGACCAACTTGTCACTAAAAAATAAAAAAAAAATTTTTTTAATTGATTATCTGGGCTTGGCAGTGTGCACTTGTAGTCCCAGTTACTCAGGAGGCTGAGACAGGAAGATCACTTCAGCTCAACAGGTCAAGGCTGCAGTGAGCTGTGATCATGCCTGTACGCTATCCTGGGTGACAGAGACAGACTTTGTCTCAAAAACAAAAAAAGAAAATTCTTGAAACAAATAAAAAAGGAAACACCACATACCAAAACCTATGAATACAGTGAAAGCAGTACTAAGAGGAAAGTATATAGCAACAAGCGCCTGTGTCAAAAAAGTAGAAAAAATTTAAATAGGCTAGAAACAGTGGCTCACACTTGTACTACCAGCAATTTGGGAGGCTGAGGCAAGTGAATCACTTGAGCTCAGGAGCTTGAGACCAGACTGGGCAACATGGCCAAACCCTGTCTCTATAAAAAAGTACAAAAATTAGCCAGGTGCACATATGTAGTCCTAGCTACTTGGGAGGCTGAGGTAGGAAGACTCCTTGAACCCAGGAGGTTCAGGCTGCAGTGAACCATGTATGCACCACTGCACTCCAGCCTGAAGGACAAAGTGAAACTCTGTCCAAAAAAAAAAAAAAGCTTAAATAGTCTAATGATACATCTTAAAGAACTAGAAAAACAAGAGCAAACCAAATCCAAAATTAGTACAAGGAAAGAAATAATAAATATTTCAGTAGAAATAAATGAAAATGAAATTTAAAAATACAAAAAACTCAATGAAACAAAAAAGTTGTTTTGTGAAAAGCTAAACAAAATTGACAAACCATTAACCCAACTAACTTTGAATAAAAGAGAAAAGACTCAAATAAATAAAGTCAGAGATTAAAAGGGAGGCATTACAACTGATACTGCAGAAATTCGAAGTATCGTTGGAGGCTACTATGAACAACTCTATGATAATAAATTGGAAAACCTAGAAGGAATGGATAAATTCCTAGACACATACAACCTACCATGATTGATCCAGGAATAAATCCAAAACATGAACATGCCAATAAAAAGTAATGAAATCGAAACTGTTCTGAAGAAGTCTCTCAACAAAGAAAAGCCTGGGACCGAATGGCTTCACTGCTGAATTTTAGGAAACATTTAAAGAAGAATTAATATCAAACATCCTCAAACTATTAAAAAAAAAAAAGGAGGATGGAATACATCCAAACTTATTCTATGAGGCCAGTATTACCCTGACACCAAAAGACACATTAAAAAAGAAAAGAAAAGAAAACTTCAGGCCAATATCCCGGATGAATATTGGTACAAAAATACTCAACGAAATGCTAGCAAACCAAATTCAACAACACATTAAAAAGATCATTCATCATGTCCAAGTGGGATTTATTTCAGGGATTCAAGAACGGTCCAACATATGCAAATCAATCAATGTGATACATCATAACACCAGAATGAAGGACAAAAACCACATGATCATTTTAATTGATGCTGAAAAAGCACCTGATAAAATTTAACATCTCTTCATGATAAAACCCTCAAAAAAACAGGTATAGAAGGGACATACCTCAACACAATAAAAACCATACACAACAGACCCATGACTTGTATCATACTGAATGGGAAAAACTGAAGCCTTTCCTCTAAGATTTGGAATACAACAAGAGGATGCCCATTTTCACTGCTGTTATTCAACATAATACTGGAAATCCTAGCTATAACAATCGGACAAAAGAAAGAAAAAAACATGCAACCAGATTGGGAAGGGAAGAAGTCAAATTATCCTTGTTTGCAGATGATATAATCTTATATTTGGAAAAACCTAAAGACTCCACCAAAAACTATTAGAACTGATTTTTAAAATTCATGAAGTTGGAGGATACAAAATTAACATACAAAAATCAGTAGCATTTCTTTATGCCAACAGTGAAAAATCTGAAAAAGAAATCAAGAAAGTAATCCCATTTACAATAGCTACAAATAAAATAAAATACCTAGAAATAAATTTAACCAAAGAAATGAAAGGTCTCTACAATGAAAACTATAAAATATTGATGCAAGAAATTAAAGAGAAACAGGCATGGTGGCTCATGCTTATAATCCCAGCATTTGAGGAGGCCAAAGTGAGAGGACTGCTTGGTCCCAGGAGCTCAAGACCAGCCTGGGCAATATAGTGAGACCATATCTCTACAAAAAATAAATTTAAGGAAAAAATTAGCTGGATGTGGTGGTGCATGCCTGTAGTCCTAGCTATGCGGTAGGCTGAGATGGGAGGATAACCTGAGCCTGGGAAGTTGAGGCTTCAGTGAGCCATGATTGTGCCATGATACTCCAGCTTTGCCCTCCAGAACTGGAGGGCATTATGTTAAGTGAAATAAGCCAGGCACAGAAAGACAAACTTTGCATGTTCTCACTTATTAAAAATTAAAACAATTGGTGACAAAGTGAGACATTGTGTCTAAAAAACAAAACAAAAAAAAGGAAGAAATTCAAGAGGACACAAAAAACTGGAAAGATATTTTATATTCATGGATTAGAAGAATCAGTATTGTTGGCTGGGCATGGTGGCTCACGCCTGTAATCCTAGCACTTTGGGAGGCCAAGGTGGGCAGATCATTTGAAATCAGGAGTTCAAGACCAGCTTGACCTACATAGTGAAACCCCAACTCTACTAAAATACAAAAATTAGCTGGGTGTGGTAGCGGGCACCTGTAATCCCAGCTACTCAGAATACTGAGGCAGGAGAATCCCTTGAACCTAGGAGGTGGAGGTTGCAGTAAGCCAAGATCGTGACACTGCACTCCAGCCTCGGCGACAGAGCAAATCTCCCTCTTAGAGGAAAAAAAAAGAATTAATATTGTTAAATATCCATACTACCCAAAGAAATCTACAGATTCAATGTAATCTCTATCCAAATACCAATGGCATTCTTCACAGAAATAGAAAAAAGTAATCCTAAAATTTATATAAAATCACAAAACACACAGAATAGCCAAAGCCACCCTAAGGGGGAAAAATACTGGAGGAATCACATTATCTGACTTCAAATTATACTACAGATCTATAGTAACCAAAACAGTATGGTACTGGCATAAAAATAGTCACATTGACCAATGAAACAGAATAAGAACTCAGATATAAATTCATACATCTACAGTGAATTCATTTTTGACAAAGTTGCCAAGCACATACACTGGGAAAAGAACAGTCTCTTCAACAAATTCTGATGGGAAAACTGGATGCCCATATGCAGAATGACACTAGACACCTATCTCTAGCCATATACAAACATCAAATCAAAATGGACTAAAGACTTAAATCTAAGATCTCAAACTATGAAACTACTAAAGAAAAACATTGGGGAAACTCTCCAGGACATTGGTCTCAGCACAGATCTATTGAGTAACACCCCACAAGCACAGGCAACCAAAGCAAAAATTGACAAACGGGATCACATGAAGTCAAAAAGCTTCCTCACAGCAAAGGAAACAATCAACAAAGCGAAGAGACAATCCACAGAATGGCAGATAATATCTGTAAACTATCCATCTGACAAAGGATTAATTACCAGAATATATAAGGAGCTCAAACAATTCTATAGAAAGAAAATCTAATATTCCAATTTAAAAATAAGCTTAAGATCTGAATAGACATTGCTCAAAAGAAGACATAGAAATGGCAAACAGGTATATAAAAAGGTGCTCAACATCATTGATCAGAGAAATGCAAATCAAAACTAGAGTAAAATATCATCTCATCCCAGTTAAAATGGCTTGTATCCAAAAAACAAGCAATAACAAATGCTGGCAAGGATGTAGAGAAAGGGGAACCCTAGTACAATGTTGGTGGGAATGTAAATTAGTACAACCTGTATGGAGAACAGTTTGAAGTTTTCTCAAAAAACTAAAAGTACAACTACCCTATGATCCAGCAATCCCACTGCTAGGTATATACCCCAAAGAAAGGAAATCAGTATACTGAAAAGATATCTGCATTCTCATATTTATTGCAGCACTATTCATGATAGCCAAGATTTGGAAGCAACCTATGTGTCTATCAACAGATGAATGGATAAAGAAAACATGACACTTTTCAACCTTGTGGTTGAAAACATGAGACCTTGTCATTTGCAACAACATGAGTGGAACCGGAGGGCATTATGTTAAGTGAAATAAGCCAGGCACAGAAAGACAAACTTTGCATGTTCTCACTTATTAAAAATTAAAACAATTGAACTTATGGAGATAGAGAGTAGAATAATGGTTGCCAAAGGATGGAAAGGGTAATGGGGGTGAGAGGGGGAGGTAAGGATTGTTGATGGGTACAAAACTATAGATAGAATGAATAAGAGCTAGTGTTTGGTAGCACAACAGGGTGACTACTGTCAATAATAATTTATTGTACATTTTTAAACATTGAAAGTGTATAATTGGATTTTTTGTAATGCCAAGAGGATAAATGCCTGAAGTGATGGATACCGCATTTACCCTGATGTGATAATTATGCATTATATGCCTGTATCTCATATACCCCATTAATATATATATCTATTATGTACCCACAAAAATTATAAAAAAGGAAATAAGAGGCATCCAAATTGGAAAGAAAAATGTAAAACTATCTCTGTTTACAGAAGACATGATCATATATTTAGAAAATGCTAAAACTACACACACACACACACACACACACACACACACACACAAACTCTTAGAACTAATCCAGTAAAGAGGCAGGATACAAAATCTACGTTACTTTTTAAAGACTTTAAAGCAATTCTCTGTTTTGTTTTTTCAGTTATCATCAATATGCTACCTTTAAAAAAAAAAGTTTTACTTACATTATGGATACCTGTTTTCCACTCCAGCCCTAACCTGACTTATTGAAGAACACAGTACATTCACTTCTCTGAACACAGTACATTCACTTCTCTGATAGTCTTGCCCCCATAAGAGGACAGTAGACCATATGTCTTCACCATCTGGCAACAGAAGCTATAACAATGGTGTATTAGTTTCTTAGAGCTTGTGTAACAAAGAACCACAAATTAGATGTCCTTGAAAAAATAGATGTATTATTTCACAGTTCTGGAAGCTTGAGGTCTGAAATCAAAATGTCAGAATGACCATGCTTCTTCTGAAGCCTGCAACAGAGAGTTCTTCCTTGCCTCTTCACAGCTTCTGGTGGTTTTTGGTAATCCTTGATGTTCCTTGGCTTGCAACTGTAGCTCTTAAATCTCTGCCTCTGTCATAATCTGGCACTCTCTCTTCATGTGCCTGCGTTTCTGTGTCTCCTCTCTTCTTATGAAGACATCAGTCATATTAGATTTAGGGTCTAACCTACTACAACAGGACCTCGCCTTAACTACTTAGATTTGCAACAGCTCTATTTCTGAATAAGATCTCATTCTGAGGTCCTGAGAGCTAGAACTTCAACATATTTGGGGGGAAGGGACATAATTTAAACCATAACGAATGGATAAATACCTGACACAAACCAGGCTGTCTCAGAGAGAGTAGCTTCCTGGAAAAGTGGAGTCTATGACAAGACTTGTGAGTAAGTAGTATACTTGGGAAGCAAACCCAGTGAGCAGAAGTGAGAGGAAGAGAAGACTGAGACACGAAAGAAGGAAGAACCCATAGAAAGATGTGTTATTGAGATTGCCACTGTGGATGCAAAGGGCTCTATTCTACATGGACTTCAAAAAAGTGTACAGAACACCTCTCAAAACTACCTGCTGGGAGAATGAGAAGCAGCAGTATTTATGCACATGCTCTCACTGTTTATTGTTAGTGTGTTAACTCCCAAAGAATTTGAATTATTCACACTTAAAAACCAATGCACATGGACAAAGTGAACCCTCCAAGGGCATCCCTAGCATATCAGAGGAGCTCCAGAGACAAAAGCAAAGATTTTTGGTAAGACACTGTCAGCCCGAAGAGAGTAGAAGCCTCTGTCTTATACACCTGGAGCCATGCCTGTCTCAGTGTCCTCTGATCCAACCATGCTGTCCCTCATGTGAAATTCAGCCCTTTCATTGTTTTCCACAGCCCAAAACAATCTCAGTAAGAATTTGTCACAATGGGGGAGGAGCCAAGATGGCCGAATAGGAACAGCTCCGGTCTACAGCTCCCAGCGTGAGCGACACAGAAGATGGGTGATTTCTGCATTTCCATCTGAGGTACCGGGTTCATCTCACTAGGGAGTGCCAAACAGTGGGTGCGGGTTAGTGGGTGCGCTCACCGTGCGCGAGCCGAAGAAGGGCGAGGCATTGCCTCACTTGGGAAGCGCAAGGGGTCAGGGAGTTCCCTTTCCGAGTCAAAGAAAGGGGTGACGGACGCACCTGGAAAACCGGGTCACTCCCACCCGAATACTGCGCTTTTTGGACCAGCTTAAAAAACTGCACACCACGAGATTATATCCTGCACCTGGCTCAGAGGGTCCTACGCCCACAGAGTCTCACTGATTGCTAGCACAGCAGTCTGAGATCAAACTGCAAGGTGGCAGCGAGGCTGGGGGAGGGGCGCCCGCCATCGCCCAGGCTTGCTTAGGTAAACAAAGCAGCTGGGAAGCTCCAACTGGGTGGAGCCCACCACAGCTCAAGGAGGCCTGCCTGCCTCTGTAGGCTCCACCTCTGGGGGCAGGGCACAGACAAACAAAAAGACAGCAGTAACCTCTGCAGACTTAAATGTCCCTGTCTGACAGCTTTGAAGAGAGCAGTGGTTCTCCCAGCACGCAGCTGGAGATCTGAGAATGGGAAGACTGCCTCCTCAAGTGGGTCCCTGACCCCTGACCCCCGAGCAGCCTAACTGGGAGGCACCCCCCAGCAGGGGCACACTGACACCTCACACGGCAGGGTATTCCAACAGACCTGCAGCTGAGGGTCCTGTCTGTTAGAAGGAAAACTAACAAACAGAAAGGACATCCACACCAAAAACCCATCTGTACATCACCATCATCAAAGACCAAAAGTAGATAAAACCACAAAGATGGGGAAAAAAACAGAACAGAAAAACTGGAAACTCTAAAACGCAGAGCCCCTCTCCTCCTCCAAAGGAACGCAGTTCCTCACCAGCAACGGAACAAAGCTGGATGGAGAATGACTTTGACGAGCTGAGAGAAGAAGGCTTCAGACGATCAAATTACTCTGAGCTACGGAAGGACATTCAAACCAAAGGCAAAGAAGTTGAAAACTTGGAAAAAAATTTAGAAGAATGTATAACTAGAATAACCAATACAGAGAAATGCTTAAAGGAGCTGATGGAGCTGAAAACCAAGGCTCGAGAACTACATGAAGAATGCAGAAGCCTCAGGAGCCGATGCAATCAACTGGAAGAAAGGGTATCAGCAATGGAAGATGAAATAAATGAAATGAAGCGAGACGGGAAGTTTAGAGAAAAAAGAACAAAAAGAAATGAGCAAAGTCTCCAAGAAATATGGGACTATGTGAAAAGACCAAATCTACGTCTGATTGGTGTACCTGAAAGTGATGGGGAGAATGGAACCAAGTTGGAAAACACTCTGCAGGATATTATCCAGGAGAACTTCCCCAATCTAGCAAGGCAGGCCAACGTTCAGATTCAGGAAATACAGAGAACGCCACAGAGATACTCCTCGAGAAGAGCAACTCCAAGACACATAATTGTCAGATTCACCAAAGTTGAAATGAAGGAAAAAATGTTAAGGGCAGCCAGAGAGAAAGGTCGGGTTACCCTCAAAGGGAAGACCATCAGACTAACAGCGGATCTCTCGGCAGAAACCCTACAAGCCAGAAGAGAGTGGGGGCCAATATTCAACATTCTTAAAGAAAAGAATTTTCAACCCAGAATTTCATATCCAGCCAAACTAAGCTTCATAAGTGAAGGAGAAATAAAATACTTTACAGACAAGCAAATGCTGAGAGATTTTGTCACCACCAGTCCTGCCCTAAAAGAGCTCCTGAAGGAAGCACTAAACATGGAAAGGAACAACCGGTACCAGCCACTGCAAAATCATGCCAAAATATAAAGACCATCAAGACTAGGAAGAAACTGCATCAACTAATGAGCAAAATCACCAGCTAACATCATAATGACAGGATCAAATTCACACATAACAATATTAACTTTAAATGTAAATGGACTAAATGCTCCAATTAAAAGACACAGACTGGCAAATTGGATAAAGAGTCAAGACCCATCAGTGTGCTGTATTCAGGAAACCCATCTCACGTGCAGAGACACACATGGGCTCAAAATAAAGGGATGGAGGAAGATCTACCAAGCAAATGGAAAACAAAAAAAGGCAGGGGTTGCAATCCTAGTCTCTGATAAAACAGACTTTAAACCAACAAAGATCAAAAGAGACAAAGAAGGCCATTACATAATGGTAAAGGGATCAATTCAACAAGAAGAACTAACTATCCTAAATATATATGCACCCAATACAGGAGCACCCAGATTCATAAAGCAAGTCCTGAGTGACCTACAAAGAGACTTAGACTCCCACACATTAATAATGGGAGACTTTAACACCCCACTGTCAACATTAGACAGATCAATGAGACAGAAAGTCAACAAGGATACCCAGGAATTGAACTCAGCTCTGCACCAAGCGGACCTAATAGACATCTACAGAACTCTCCACCCCAAATCAACAGAATATACATTTTTTTCAGCACCACACCACACCTATTCCAAAATTGACCACATACTTGGAAGTAAAGCTCTCCTCAGCAAATGTAAAAGAACAGAAATTATAACAAACTATCTCTCAGACCACAGTGCAATCAAACTAGAACTCAGGATTAAGAATCTCACTCAAAGCCGCTCAACTACATGGAAACTGAACAACCTGCTCCTGAATGACTACTGGGTACATAACGAAATGAAGGCAGAAATAAAGATGTTCTTTGAAACCAACGAGAACAAAGACACAACATACCAGAATCTCTGGGACGCATTCAAAGCAGTGTGTAGAGGGAAATTTATAGCACTAAATGCCCACAAGAGAAAGCAGGAAAGATCCAAAATTGACACCCTAACATCACAATTAAAAGAACTAGAAAAGCAAGAGCAAACACATTCAAAAGCTAGCAGAAGGCAAAAAATAACTAAAATCAGAGCAGAACTGAAGGAAATAGAGACACAAAAAACCCTTCAAAAAATTAATGAATCCAGGAGCTGGATTTTTGAAAGGATCAACAAAATTGATAGACCGCTAGCAAGACTAATAAAGAAAAAAAGAGAGAAGAATCAAATAGACACAATGAAAAATGATAAAGGGGATCTCACCACCAATCCCACAGAAATACAAACTACCATCAGAGAATACTACAAACACCTCTACGCAAATAAACTAGAAAATCTAGAAGAAATGGATAAATTCCTCGACACATACACTCTCCCAAGACTAAACCAGGAAGAAGTTGAATCTCTGAATAGACCAATAACAGGAGCTGAAATTGTGGCAATAATCAATAGTTTACCAACCAAAAAGAGTCCAGGACCAGATGGATTCACAGCCGAATTCTACCAGATGTACAAGGAGGAACTTGTACCATTCCTTTTGAAACTATTCCAATCAATAGAAAAAGAGGGAATCCTCCCTAACTCATTTTATGAGGCCAGCATCATTCTGATACCAAAGCCTGGCAGAGACACAACCAAAAAAGAGAATTTTAGACCAATATCCTTGATGAACATTGATGCAAACATCCTCAATAAAATTCTGGCAAAACGAATCCAGCAGCACATCAAAAAGCTTATCCACCATGATCAAGTGGGCTTCATCTCTGGGATGCAAGGCTGGCTCAATATACACAAATCAATAAATGTAATCCAGCATATAAACAGAGCCAAAGACAAAAACCACATGATTATCTCAATAGATGCAGAAAAGGCCTTTGACAAAATTCAACAACCCTTCATGCTAAAAACTCTCAATAAATTAGGTATTGATGGGACATATTTCAAAATAATAAGAGCTATCTATTACAAACCCACAGCCAATATCATACTGAATGGGCAAAAACTGGAAGCATTACCTTTGAAAACTGGCACAAGACAGGGATGCCCTCTCTCACCACTCCTATTCAACATAGTGTTGGAAGTTCTGGCCAGGGCAATTAGGCAGGAGAAGGAAATAAAGGGTATTCAATTAGGAAAAGAGAAAGTCAAATTGTCCCTGTTTGCAGATGACATGATTGTATATCTGGAAAACCCCATTGTCTCAGCCCAAAATCTCCTTAAGCTGATTGGCAACTTCAGCAAAGTCTCAGGATACAAAATCAATGTACAAAAGTCACAAGCATTCTTATACACCAACAACAGACAAACAGAGAGCCAAATCACGAGTGAACTCCCATTCACAATTGCTTCAAAGAGAATAAAATACCTAGGAATCCAACTTACAAGGGATGTGAAGGACCTCTTCAAGGAGAACTACAAACCACTGCTCAAGGAAATAAAAGAGGATACAAACAAATGGAAGAACATTCCATGCTCATGGGTAGGAAGAATCAATATCGTGAAAATGGCCATACTGCCCAAGGTAATTTACAGATTCAATGCCATCCCCATAAAGCTACCAATGACTTTCTTCACAGAATTGGAAAAAACTACTTTAAAGTTCATATGGAACCAAAAAAGAGCCCGCATCGCCAAGGCAATCCTAAGCCAAAAGAACAAAGCTGGAGGCATCACACTACCTGACTTCAAACTATACTACAAGGCTACAGTAACCAAAACAGCATGGTACTGGTACCAAAACAGAGATATAGATCAATGGAACAGAACAGAGCCCTCAGAAATAACGCCGCATATCTACAACTATCTGATCTTTGAGAAAGCTGAGAAAAACAAGCAATGGGGAAAGGATTCCCTATTTAATAAATGGTGCTGGGAAAACTGGCTAGCCATATGTAGAAAGCTGAAACTGGATCCCTTCCTTACACCTTATACAAAAATCAATTCAAGATGGATTAAAGACTTAAACATTAGACCTAAAACCATAAAAACCCTAGAAGAAAACCTAGGCATTACCATTCAGGACATAGGCATGGGCAAGGACTTCATGTCCAAAACACCAAAAGCAATGGGAACAGAAGCCAAAATTGACAAATGGGATCTAATTAAACTAAAGAGCTTCTGCACAGCAAAAGAAACCACCATCCGAGTGAACAGGCAACCTACAAAATGGGAGAAAATTTTCGCAACCTACTCATCTGACAAAGGGCTAATATCCAGAATCTACAATGAACTCAAACAAATTTACAAGACAAAAACAAACAACCCCATCAAAAAGTGGGCGAAGGACATGAACAGACACTTCTCAAAAGAAGACATTTATGCAGCCAAAAAACACATGCAAAAATGCTCATCATCACTGGCCATCAGAGAAATGCAAATCAAAACCACAATGAGATACCATCTCACACCAGTTAGAATGGCAATCATTAAAAAGTCAGGAAACAACAGGTGCTGGAGAGGATGTGGAGAAATACGAACACTTTTACACTGTTGGTGGGACTGTAAACTAGTTCAACCATTGTGGAAGTCAGTGTGGCGATTCCTCAGGGATCTAGAACTAGAAATACCATTTGACCCAGCCATCCCATTACTGGGTATATACCCAAAGGACTATAAATCATGCTGCTATAAAGACACATGCACACGTATGTTTATTGCAGCATTATTCACGATAGCAAAGACTTGGAACCAACCCAAATGTCCAACAATGATAGACTGGATTAAGAAAATGTGGCCCATATACACCATGGAATACTATGCACCCATAAAAAATGATGAGTTCATGTCCTTTGTAGGGACATGGATGAAATTGGAAATCATCATTCTCAGTAAACTATTGCAAGAACAAAAAACCAAACACCGCATGTTCTCACTCATAGGTGGGAATTGAACAATGAGATCACATGGACACAGGAAGGGGAATATCACACTCTGGGGACTGTGGTGGGGTGGGGGGAGGGGGGAGGGATAGCATTGGGAGATATACTTAATGCTAGATGACGAGTTGGTGGGTGCAGCGCACCAGCATGGCACATGTATACATATGTAACTAACCTGCACAATGTGCACATGTACCCTAAAACTTAAAGTATAATAAATAAATAAATAAATAATAAAAAATAAATTAAAAAAAAAATTTGTCACAAAGGACATATTATATGATTTCACTTATATGGGGTGCCTAAAGTTGTCACATTCATAGAGATAGAAAGTAGAACGGTAGTTTACAATGGCTGTGGGGAGGGGAAAGTGGAGAGATAATGGGTATGGAGTTTCAGTTTGGAAAACAAAAATTCTGGAGATGGATGGTGGTGATGTCTGCACCACAATATGAAGGAATCTAATGCCACCGAACTATACACTTAAATTTAGTTAATGTGGTAAATATTTTGTGTGATATATTTTGTGCTATTACATATATATAGTATATATATAGTATACATATATAGTGCGATATATTTTGTGCTATTATATATATAGTATACATATAGTATACGTATACTATATATACTATACATATAGTATACGTATACTATATATACTATATTCTATATATACACCATATATATTATCATTTGAAAACATTAAAATTTTAATTAAACTTTAATTTAAATTTTAATTAAAAACAATTTGTGAGTTTATCAGATGTTCCTAAAGATTTGGGGTGGATTCACATTATGCAATTTCAGTCTTCTACTGTCCTTTCTCTTCCTCTTCCCACTCTGCCCCTCATACCCCTGCTTTCCCATTGCCTTGGGCACACCAAATTCTACCTCTTCTATTACAAAGATAATTATTTTCCTAAATAAAGACACTTCTATGCAAAAAGAATTCTGGTGACTGCTATTTGAAAAATAACATTGTCTCCTTATTACACACAAGTAAGACTGGCCAGATTTCTAAGTTTTAGGAACAAAAACTACCTCTGACTAAAGCACAAGTACTTATATACATATTTCCTAGAAAGAATGAGATTGTCTTTCTTAGGCCTCTCTTCAAACTATAAGTGTGTGACATTAATTATAGAAAGTTGTAGCACACTGAATGAGCATATCACACATTAATATTTTCATAGCTCTGAATTATGTAACAGCAGAGAGAGGAGAGATGAAGTGTTGGAGAGATATTGAAATAGAACTTACGTTTTCTGGCTTCTAAATTAGCAGAGTGTATTAGAAGACTGTGCCTGGATATCTGAAAACAGCCAAAAAGGGAGCTGCCGCCTCTCTAATTTAATGCCAAACTCCCGGGAGTAGTTTACTGCCAGAGTTTTATCATGTATTATGAGGACAAGTATTGGCAGGCTTCCATGAGATCCATATAAGCTTTTAACTCCTAGATCAGGTCATTGACTGATAACTGGATCCTCATATGGGCTATTACTATCATTTTAGTAATACTCTTGGTGATTGAGTTGACTCCCATAAATCTAGTCCTGCTACTACCCCACTGCAGTGTATAGTGTTGATTCCTAACCACCTACCACTCTTGTACATTAACATTTCATAAAAGCTCTACTTACAGGTCTCCTAAAAGCTTTCTCATAGGTAGACTAGAGTCTTCAAAGCCCTTTTTCTTTCTCAATAACTGAAAATAGTTCTTATGCCTTAATAATAATTCAAAAACAGATGGACTTTTTCTATATAAAAATACAATATGTTATTCGGGCAGCAACAATATACCAAAGTTGTTAATAGGTGGCCCTGACTTAATATTCTTAACTGTTCTATGTTCCTATAGAATCACAAAATGTCAGTATTTGAGGATTGATTAAAGAACAGCTAATCCAGGGATTAAAATGGCTCATCTATAGGGTGGATCTGGTTTGCAGACATGTATTGTTCAGCACACACAATATTTCTAAACATTTGGAATTATCCACCACATTTTCAAATATTGCACATCAATATCTGAAGATCTGGCAACACTAGACTGGTATTCTCTTGTAGTAATTATGGGCTGGAGCCAGGTAGTTGATGATACCTTTGTTCTCCTCTTTACCACAGTCCTCACCACATTGTGCTAGGTTTTTGTCACATCCTTTGCTCATCTCATCATGAGGCCTGAATTTTATATGGATTTGAAAATTTGATTGGTGTCATTTTAGAGATTAGAAAACATGAGATTTAGAGTGCTTAAATAACTCTCCTAAGAGCAAATAAACAATTACTGAAAAAGGTACCTGAACCGAATCTTATGTCTACACAAATTGCTTGTAACATAAAGTGCTTCAATGATCTAAGAGATACAGGTTGAGGAAACCTGCATTGTACTACCATGTCTCTTCTCTTAAAGTTTATTTTCCAAGTTTTTAAGTACTTTATTAGCTCTATTTTTTTTACCACAATCTTCAATTTACAATAAATGATCAAAATTTTTAATTCTAAATATTTAAAATAAAATTCATCTAATTCTTATTCAATATTATATTCCAGCAGTCTTACAGGCTTTAGTTATGGTTTTTATTTTCTTTTTCTCTTTTTTTTTTTTTTTTGAGATGGAGTTTTGCTCTTGTTGCCCAGGCTGGAGTACAGTGGCGCAATCTCAGTTCACTGAAACCTCCACCTCCTGGCGTCAAGGGATTCTCCTACCTCAGCCTCCTGAGTAGCTGGGATTACAGGCACACACCACCACACTCAGCTAATTTTTTGTATTTTTAGTAGAAACGGGGTTTCATCATGTTGGCCAGGCCAGCCTCGAACTCCTGACCTCAGGTGACCAACCTACCTCAGCCTCCCAAAGTGTAGGGATTACAGGCATGAGCCACCGCGCCCGGCCATGGTTTTCATTTTCTAAGTGACAAACTGTGCTTGGATATTTTTGGATTTTTATTTAATCTAACAAACTTAAAACCAAAAAACAAAATGTCAATAGTCAGATGAATGTACGTTTTTTCTGTCTTGAATCATTTCAAATAATGACTGTGTTTTTACAAATGTGAAGTATGTCTAATTATCTATTATTGTAATGCTTTTTCTGTATTCATAGTCAAAATATACTCTTTGTGTATTTTATTGATATATATTAGTTGTATATATTTTGGGGGTACAAGTGATATTTTGATACCCTTACACAATGTGCAATAATCAAATCAGGGTAACATAGATATCCATCACCTCAAACATGTATCTTTTGTTTGTGTTGGGAACATTACAAATCTTCTCTTCTAGGGCGAGGTGGCTCACGCCTGTAATCCCAACACTTATGGAGGCCAAGGCAAGCGGATTACCTGAGCTCAGGAGTTCGCAACGAGCCTGGGCAACACAGTGAAACCCCGTCTCTACTAAAATACAAAAAAAAAAAAAAATTAGCCGGGCTTGGTGGCAGTCTCCTGTAGTCCCAGCTACTCGGGAGGCTGAGGCAGGAGAATTGCTTGAACCCGGGAGGTGGAGCTTGCAGTAAGCCGAGATCGTGCCACTGCACTCCAGCCTGGGTGACAGAGCGAGGCGCCATCTCAAAAATAAATAAATAAATAAATAAATAAAAATATATATATATACAATAAAGTATTGTTAATTATAGTTTGCCTACTGTACTACCAAATACTAGAACTTATTTACTCTATCTAAATGTATTTTTATACCCCTTAATCAACTTCTCTTTATCACCCTTCCCCCTTCACTTCCCAGCAGGATATGCTCTTTAAAATAATTACTAGTGAATATTTTTGCCAAAAATAAAACACATACACCAGTTCCTAACACTGATTATCACGATACTTATTTATAATAATTAGAAGATAATTAGAAATATTACTGAACTTATGAGAAGAAAGAATCCCAGCTCAAAAGAGGAGGCTGAGCAAATGACCCCCACTGAGAGAATAAATCTGAGAAACTGAAAACGATTTTCTAATATGCAATGAAATTTTAGTAAAATAAATATGCATAAACTGACATTTTAAGAGAACTCTCTAAAAATTACTAATTTTATATGAAAACATAAAACATTGTTGCTAAAATAAAAATATCAAGAGAGTGATAGAACAGCAAAATAGATGCTACTAAGTAGAATATTGGGAATAATTCAAGTAATTCTCCAAAGAAGCAATATGAAAATATTTAAAATTAAAATTATGCTTTAAAATATACAAGGAATGGAAGACAGTTGCAAAATTTAAAAAAAACAGACTAAAGAGAAGATTCATCAAAAATAAAACGACATTAATTGTTCCTGAACCAAAGAAAAACTTGAGTCTCAGATAAAAAGAACTAACTGAAAGCAGGGCAGATTATTTGGGAGAATAAAACTTATTTGTAGAAATAGCCCAGAAAAATACATATTTTCTAAGGCTAAAAAGAAATTTGAATCGCTTCTAAATAACAAAACAAACTACAAAGAAAAATAAATTAGTAAGCATCAAACTTTCATCTATAACACTAAATGGTATAACACAATAAACAACAAGAATTCTCAAAATTAAATAGTCATTCTAACAAACATTCATAAAAGAGGGAGAAAAGAATAGTAAGAGTGTGTGTGTGTGTGTGTTTGTGTGTGTGTGTGCACGCGCACATAAATGCAAGCACACTAAAGAGCCGAGCAATGGGATGTAGTGACAGGTATTGTTTCTGTGTGCTTAGGAACACCTCCCTGTTGAACTTTCCTTCCCCCGCTCATTACAGTGCTGCTAGACTGATAATTCCAGGACCTTGCCCACTTGATCACTGGGGTGGCACTTACATACTGTCCTTCAGTGGTTTGAATCTTCAATAGAGAATCACATGAATGGAACATGATGGAAATTGATTCTCCTATTAACAGAATTCTTTAACCTCACCAAATACACTTTTGCTAGTTCATCACCTGTTTTAGAGTTGTTTTTCCATTTTGTTGAATTAATGCATGCACTTTTCCCATTTTTTACATCTGTTAGTCCATCTCCTAGAAACAGCTATTCTACCCCTGTATCATTTTTACACAATTTCTACTTCCATATCTTTTAATAATATACTTCTTATGCTGTTTTCTGATTTATAAAATTTAGGTATAATCTAATTATTATAATAAATGAGGAATCACTGGCTTACCACTAGCCTCCTTCCAACCAGTTGTTATATCCATATTTTGAGTTCCCGTGTAGTTTCTTTGTGTCTTTAGTAAAATATTAACATCTTTATTTTTTATTTCAAAGCTGTGGGAATGTATATTTTGTAGCAGTAAACCCAGTGCATACTTTGGCCAAATACTAAGCCAAACCCAAAGATGTTGCATCCATAATCTTTCTTCTCACGTTTGATGATGATATTAATGACCATAGTTTTCATTTCAGCATCACTATGTTCTTTTCTCCTGCAAATTTTATCATCTGCATAATAACTTTTGCAATGCTAAAGTTAAGGGTATTAATATATAATTAATTCTGCCATGGGTTAGCTGTAGGTTGAAGTCTAATTTGGAAGTCATTGAGAGCGTTAAGAATGTAAACATGGTTTTCTGCAGATCAAAGCAGTGTAGATTGATCGTTGTGATATTAACTTTTATGTTATGTTCAGGGATACATGTGCAGGTTTTTTATATAGGTAAACTCATGTGATGGGGGTTTGTTGTACAGATTATTTCATTATCCAGGTACTAAGTCTAGTATCCAATAGTTGTTTTTTTCTGATCCTCTTCCTCCTCCCACCCTTTTGTCTTGTCTTCAAATTTATTAGTATTTTATATCTACTGGGATGGAGAAAAAGCCTAGAAAAATAAGTATAGTTTTACTGAATCACCATTTCTTCTGATGCCTCTGTTTAGACTGCCTGCCCTCCAGGCCTGCTGCATGGCTGTATTTCTGGGGTTTCCCTCTGTAGCTCTTCTAGAGACAAATTGGCCCCACAGTCTCCAGGATGCCAAGATTTTTTCTGCTTACCTTTTCTTCCTCATTTAGATGCAGCCCAACCTCAAATAACCTCCCTTGCAAGGGAGCAGAAGATATTTTATGACTTTTTTTACATTATTTATTAGAAATCCAATGTCATTCTGTACTATCTTCTAACATTCAACATTGCTGATGGAAAATGTGATATGAGACTTGCCATTTTTCTGCAGGTCACATTGTTTCCTCGAGAAAAATTTTAGAAACTTCTCTATATCCTTAGCAATCTGAATTTTCACAATGGTATGTGTATTAGTCAGGGTTCTCTAGAGGGACAGAACGAATAGAATAGATATATACGTAAAGGGGAGTTTATTAAGTAGTATTAACTCTCACGATCAAAAGGTCCCACAATAGGCCATCTGCAAGGAACAGGGAAGCCAGTCTGAGTCCAAAGGCTGAAGAACTTGGAGTCCAATATTCAAGGGCAGAAAACATCCAGTGCAGGAGAAAGATGTAGGATGGGAAGCTAAGCCAGTCGAGGCTTTTTACTTTTTTCTCCCTGCCTTTATATCCTGGCTGAGCTGACAGCTGATTAGATGGTGCCCACCCAGATTAAGGGTGGGCCTGCCTTTACCAGCCCACTGACTCAAATGTTAATCTCCTTTAGCCACACCTTCACAGACACACCTAGGATCAATACTTTGCATCCTTTACTCCAATCAAGTTGGCACTCAGTATTGACCATTGCAAGTCCACCCCTTGTCAACTTGAACCCATACGCACCTCCTGAGATCATACATAATCTTCAAATAAAGACAATACTAAGGTATAATTATGCCTAACATAATACAACTGTCCTTCGTACAACCAGAAATGCACCAATCACCAAAACAAATGCTATTACGTAGAGTTAACAATACTTAAATGCTGATATGAAGTCAATAAATCTAATGTCACATAATAAAGGAGAAAAGAAAATGAAATGGAGATATGTTCTTAGTACAAGTGTATACATGCACGAACATGTTTTTAACAAAAGAAGGAGGAAACACTCATTACAATTACAGTCTTTGTTTCTGCAACTGGCCACATGATCCTCGCTGGATTTGATGACTACCTTCTACTACCCATTCAGTATTTCCTTTGCCTTCAGCAAGCACCTCAGCAGGTCACGGTTTTTTTGTGGTAGAGTGACCCAAACCATTCCTGAAGGCTCTGGGCCATTTGTATTCCTGCCTGTATTGGGCTGTTATAGTTTCCCATTGACATTAATCACAGGACATGGGAATACTAAGAGATGCCCTGATGGATCTCCTGTATTCCATGCATACTCTTCCTTACCTCTGTTGTGGAGTAGTAAACTGATTTCATCTTAATGGTCTGGGTCAATCACCTCAGTCAACACTGTAACTCTCTTCTTAGACTGTTGACTTAAAGGTAGGAGAAGCCCAAAGTGTCCAGGTGGCAATCTTAACTTCCAATTTAATGGAATTGTTCGTGTGCCTCCTGATGGCAGTGTTCCTCTCTCTGGAACTAAGACCTCTAGGCCACTAGAACATAATGTCATGGGAACAGGAAGCAAAATTTTGCTAGTGGATCACTAGGGGTGATGGTGAGTCATGCCACTACCACTTCCACCCCTTGATTCCTGGGCCCATGAATTCTGGCAATAGGAGAAAAAATACCATATAATGGATGCTGGCTCAGAGCATACATAGCTTTCTGGAGAACTTTGCCTCAGCCCTGCAAAGTATTGTCACCTAGTTGGCATTATAATTGTGACTTCAAAAGGCCATTCCACCGTTCTATCAATCCAGCTGCTTCAGGATGATGGGAACATGGTAAGACAAGTGAATTCCATGAGCATGAGCCCACTGCTGCACTTCTTTAGCTGTAAAGTGAGTGCCTTGGTCAGAGGCAACGCTGTGTGGAATACCATGATGGTGAATAAGGCATTCCATGAGCCCACGGATGGTAGTCTTGGCAGAAGCATTGCTTGCAGGATAGGCAAACCCATATCTGGAGTAAGCATCTATTCCAGTGAGGTCAAACCACTTCCCTTTCCATGATGGAAGAAGTCCAATATAATCAACCTGCCACCAGGTAGCTGGCTGATCACCCCAATGAATGGTGCCATATTGAGGGCTCAGTGTCAGTCTCTGCCACTGGCAAATTGGGCACTCAGCTGCGGCCATAGCCAGGTCAGCCTTGGTGAGTGGAAGTCCATGTTGCTTAGCCCATGAGTAACCTCCATCCTGCCACCATGGCCACTTTTTTGACAGGCCTATTGGGTGATGACAGGGGTACTGAGGAAAGAGGCTGACTGCTGTCCACAGAACGGGTCATCCTATCTACTTGATTATTAAAATCCTCCTCTGCTGAGGTCATCTGTAGGTGAGCACTCACACAGGATATAAATGTCTTCACAGTTTTCGACCACTCAGAGAGGTCCATCCACATACATCTTCCCCAAATTTCTTTGTCACCAATTTTCCAATCATGCTTCCTTCAAGTCCCTGACCATCCAGCCAAACCATTGGCTACAGCCCATAAATCAGTATATAATCACACATCTGGCCCTTTTTCCTTCCATGCAAAGTGCACAACCAGGTGCACTGCTTAAAGTTCTGCCCACTGGGAAGATTTCCTCTCACCACTGTCCTTCAAGGATGTCTTAGAAAGGGGCTGTAGTGCTGCAGCTGTCCACTTTCGGGTGGTGCCCACATATCATGCAAAACCATGTGTGAACCAGGCCCTAGTCTTCTCTTCCTTTGTCAACTGATCATGGGCAACAACCTATGAGGCCATCAGTGCAGGGTGGGAGAGAGAAGGCAGGGTGGCTGGAGTGGAGACCATGGGCATTTGAGCCACTTTCCTTATGTAACTTACTTGTTGCCTTCAGGACCTGCTTGAGCCTGATCACGTATATATACCACTTCCATTTGATGATGGAATGCTGCTGTGCACTACCCATTTTATGGCTAAATGGGTCAGAAAGCACCCAGTTCACGATAGGCAGTTCAGCTCTCATGGTGACTTCATGACCCATAGTCAAATGTTCAGTTTCCACCAAAACCCAGTAACAGGCCAAGAGCTGTCTCTCAAAAGGAGAGTGGTTATCTGCAGGAGATGGCAGGGCCTTGATCCTAAATCCTAGAGGCCTTCACTGTGATTCACCTATGGGGGCCTGCCAAAGGCTCCAAACAGTATCCCTATCTGCCACTGACACCTCAAGCACGATTGTATCTGCTGGGTCATATGGCCCAAGTGGCAGAGCAACTTGCACAGCAGCCTGAACCAGTTACAGAGCCTTCTCCTGTTCTGGACCCCACTCCTGGTATCAAAATCTGTATTAGTCAGGGTTCTCTAGAGGAACAGAACGAGAGAATAGGTGTATATATAAAGGGGAGTTTATTAGGTAGTAATAACTCACACAATCACAACCTCCCACAATAGGTCATCTGCAAGCTGAGGAGCAAGGAAGCCAGCCTGAGTCCCAAACCTGAAGAAATTGGAGTCCAATGTTCAAGGGCAGGAAGCATTCAGCACAGGAGAAATATATATGCTGGAAGGCTAAACCAGTCTAGCCTTTTTATGTTTTTCTGCCTGCTTTATATCCTGGCCAAACTGACAGCTGATTAGATGGTGTCCACCCAAATTAAGGGTGGGTCTGCCTTTCCCAACCCACTGCCTCAAATGTTAATCTCCTTTGGCAACACCATCATAGACACACCCAGGATCAATACTTTGCATCCTTCAGTCCAGTCAAGTTGATACTCTGTATTAATCATCACAGTATGTCTAAGAATGTGTCTTCATTCATCGTGCTGGGAACTCAGTGCAGTCTTTAATTGCAAGTTAAAATCACCTTAGATTTTTTATTTGCTAATTTTGTCTACATCATTTTCTTTGTCATCTCTTTGTGGAATTCTTGGTAGCTTATTTTCGTCTCTTAGATTATGCATTTTAAATATTTTCTACTTTCTGTTTAATTTATTTATGTCTTCCAAAGTGTCTATCAAATTGTTTTCTAGCAATATTTTAGCACCATCAGGATTCAGTACCTTGGACAGTTCTCTGGGTGACGATGTAATTCAGGGCACCAATTAGCATGCTGAGGGCCACAGACATCAAACCAGAGTGAGAGAGGAGAGAGAGTTTGAGTGGAAAAAAAAATAATTGTTTGTGAGATCAGAAGACAATCTCAAGAACTTTCAAATAACCATGAGATATGGGGTAAAGCAGAAATTCTAATTTGATGGGCATCTATTATCTATCCAGCACTGTTTTCTAGGATTTCTCCACCAGCATCTCTGCTCCACTACACAAACATACACACACACACTCCCCAACATGACTGATACAGTTTGGCTGTGTCTTCACTGAAATCTCAACTTGAATTGTATCTCCCAGAATTCCCACATGTTGTAGGAGGGACCCAGGGAGAGGTAATTGAATCATGGGGGCCTGGTCTTTCCCATGCTATTCTTGTGATAGTGAATAAGTTTCACGAGATCTGATGGGTTTATCAGGGGTTGTCGCTTTTGCTTCTTCCTCATTTTTCTCTTGGCACCACCATGTGAGAATTGTCTTTCACCTCCCACCATGATTCTGAGGCCTCCCCTGCCATGTGGAACTATAAGTCCAATGAAACCTCTTTTTGTTCCCAATTTTGTGTATGTCTTCATCAGCAGCATGAAAACAGACTAATACCATAAATTGGTACCAGTAGAGTAGAGCACTGCAGAAAAGATACCCAAAAATGTGGAAGCGATTTTGGAACTGGGTAACAGGCAGAGGTTGGAACATTTTGGAGAACTCAGAAGAAGACAGGAAAATGTGGGAAAGTTTGGAACTTCCTAGAGACTTGTTGAAGGGCTTTGCCCAAAATGCTGATAGTGATATGAACAATAAAATTCAGGCTGAGGTAGTCTCAAATGGAGATGAGGAATTTGTTGGAAACTGGAGCAAAGGTGACTCTAGTTATGTTTTAGCCAAGAGACTGGTGGTATTTTGCCCCTGCCCTAGAGATTTCTGAAACTTTGAACTTGAGAGAGATGATTTAGGGTAACCAGTGAAAGAAATTTCTGAACAGCAAAGCATTCAAGAGGTAACTTGGGTGCTGTTAAAGGCATTCAGTTTTATAAGGGAAGCAGAACATAAAAGCTTGGAAAATTTGCAGCCTGACTATGTGATAGAAAAAGAAAAACCCATTTTCTATGGAGAAATCCAAGCTAGCTGCAGAAATTTGCATAAACAGGAAGGAACCTAATGTTAATCCCCAAGACTATGGGGAAAATGTCTCCAGGCCATGTCAGAGAACTTCCTGGCAGCCTCTCCCACCACAGGCCTGGAGGACTAGGAGGAAAAAGTGGTTTTGTGGGCTAGGCTCAGGGTTCCTATGCTGTGTGCAGCCTAGGGATTTTGTCCCCTGTGTCCCAGCAGCTCCAGCCATGGCTGAAAGGGGCCAATGTGCAGCTCAGGCTGTGGCTTCAGAGGGTGGAAGCCCCAAGCCTTGGCAGCTTCCACGTGGTGTTGAGCATGCAGGTGTGCAGAAGTCAAGAACTGAGGTTTGGGAACCTCTGCCTAGATTTCAGAAGATGTATAAAAACCCCTGGATGCCCAGGCAAAAGTTTGCTGCATAGGCAGGGCTCTCATGGAGAACCTCTGCTAGAGCAATGCAGAAGGGAAACATGAGGTCAGAGGACCCACACAGAGTCCCTACTGGGGCACTGCCTAGTGGAGCTGTGAGAAGAGGGCCACCATCCTCCAGACCCCAGAATGGTAGATCCACTGACAGCTTACACCACAAACCTGGAAAAGCCATAGACACTCAATGCCAGCCTGTGAAAGCAGCCAAAAGGGAGTCTGTACACTGCAAAGCCACAGGGATGAAGCTGCCCAAGACCATGGGAACCCACCTCTTGCATCAGTGTGACATGGATATGAGACCTGGAGTCAAAGGAGATCATCTTGGAGCTTTAAAATTTGATTTCCCTGCTGGATTTTGGACTTGCATGGGCCCTGTAGCCCTTTTGTTTTGGCCAAATTCTCCCATTTGGAATGGCTGTATTTACCCAATACCTGTACCCCATTGTATGTGGGAAGTAACTAGCTTGCTTTTGATTTTACAGGCTCATAGGCAGAAAGGACTTGCCTTGTCTCAGACAGGACTTTGAACTGTGGACTTTTGGGTTAATGCTGAAATGAGTTAAGATTTTGGGGTACTGTTAGGAAGGCATGATAGGTTTTGAAATGTGAGGACACGAGATTTGGAGGGGCAAGAGGTAGAATAATATGGTTTGGCTGTGTCCCTACCAAAATCTCAACTTGAATTTATCTCCCAGAATTCCCACGTTATGGGAGGGACCCAGGGGGAGGTAATTGAATCATGGGGGCCAGTCTTTGCCATTCTATTCTCATGATAGAAGTCTCACAAGATCTGATGTGTTTATCAGGGATTTCTGCTTTTGCTTCTTCCTCATTTTTCTCTTGCTGCCATCATGTAAGAAGTGACTTTCACCTCTTGCCATGATTCTGAGGCCTCCCCAGCCATGTGGAACTGTAATTCCAATGAAACCTCTTTGGGATTGTCTTTATCAGCAGTATGAAAACAGACTAATACAATGACTATGCCTCAATAAGTTACCATGTTCCTCGAGCTCTGCCTCATCACACTGTTGACCTCAGTTGATTAATTCAGAGGTGAATATCTGACCAAGATGAGTTCATCAGTTCCCTTTCCAATGATTTTTTAAAATAAGCTATTTATTTTAGAATTATTTTAGATGTATGGAATATCTGTGGAGATAGTGTACACTACACCCACAACTAATTTCTCCTGTTATTAATATCTTACACTATTATGGTACATTTCTTATAGTTAATTAACCAATATTTATATATTAAGATACCCCTTTTTTGATTACCTTGATGCTTTTGAGAAGTATTGATCAGGTATTTTTGAAAAGTCCCTCGGTTGGAACTTATCTGACGTTTCTTTCATGGTTAGACTGGGGTTATGAGTTTTGGGAAGAAAGATTACAGAGATCAACTGTCATTCTCAACAAATCATATCAAGGTACTCCACTATCATCATGAATTATCACTGTTGATGTTAACTTTGATCACCTTGCTGAAGTAGTGTTTGTCAGCTTTCTTCAGTATAAAGTTATTCTTTTCCTCCTTCAATAATGTAGAATTTGAAAGGAAGTTGCTATGTGCAGCCCACACTTAAGGAGTGTGGAGTTATGTTCCACCTTCTTAAGGATCTACTATCTACATAAACTTTTTGAAATTTTTCTGCACAGGAGATTTTCCTCATCTTCTCCATTCATTTATTTATTTAGTCATTTATTTGTATTAGCAGGGATTCATAAATATTTATTTTATACTTTGGGCTATAATTCAATGATACTTTATTTGGTTGCTCAAGTTATTCTAGCTTTGGCCACAGGCAGCCCCTGCCCCAAAGATTTTTAAAATTGTAATAAGAAACCGATCAGCCTCTGTCTCTAGATGACTAAACCTATTTTTATCTAAAACTCGAAAGCTGTTGGAAACCAATTTTTTTCTACCAGAGTATAAATATGATGGAACCAATTATGCAGAGACAAAATAAAGTAAGAAGCCCAGAAAAGAAGCAAAAGCACACACCCTTATTCCCTCCCAATTCTTTAGTTAGATCCACATCCTGGGAAGTCCTGTTGTCCTATTCTGAGGTTTTGTGTGCCATTCCAGTTTCTGCATACAAAATTTCTCTTTTTCTTTAAATTGGATCCATCTATTCAACCTGAAGAGTTCAAACAGCTACAAGAAGAAACTGCATTATTTGGGTGGGGACACAGGCGAGGAGATTTCCAGTAGTGGTTATTAATATCATTCATTGAAACCTAGAGACCCAGGGTTCAGTTGCATTTCCGACAGTCCCTGGCTTGTTCCTGCCATCCTTGGCACTGCCCAAGAGGCCTCTGATGATGACTGCCACTGATATGCTCAGCTCTGTCCACCTCTGGGATTAATGAGATCTTTGTCTGAGTTCCCTGGCCTGCCAGCTCCTCTTCTGTTGCTCCCATCAGTTTTACACCTTTCATTCTTCCTATCTCCACCTTGCCTACCCACTCCACCCAACTTTCTTTTTCCTGTAGTAGTTTTACTACAGTATCTGCTTCAATTCCTGGTGGAAAGTCACATTGGTACTTAGTGTTTGGACAGTATATTATACATTATAATGACAGTATAAGATTTGTAGACAAATATCATTCCACTTTAAGAATAAGTTTTAAGGTAGATATTATTCCAATATCTCAAATTAGAAAACTAGAAAATTTCAAATTAGAAAACTATCATTCATATTCATTGAATCCTCTTTCACATAGTGAAAGTGGGTTTCAACCAAGGTTTTGACTCCAACTACTGTGCTCATTCCACAATACTATACTGCATGCATTAAAAGAATGACAAGTTAAGCTGCATTCTTATTCTTTGGTTGAAGGAAATATCTAGTGACCTTACGAGGCAGCCTTCTTAGTATAGCCAAGAAAACCATTGGGTCTGTATGTGCAACCAACCTAATGTTCATATAGATCATCATTTTACCGATATGGTGAAGGTAAATTACTCCTTTTACATATTACAGTAGTTATGAGGAAGCTAAAGGAATAATCTGATTTCATTTCTATAAATGTATGGGGTAGGACAGCAATTTTGTTACATCCATAGATTGCATAGTAATCAAGTCAAGGCTTTTAGGGTATCTATCACCTGAATAACATACGCTGTACCTATTGAGTCATTTTTCATCATCCACTCCCTTCCCAATCCCTCACCCTTCCAAGTCTTCATTGTCTATTATTTCACTCTTTATGCACATGTGTATACAGTTCTTGGCTCCTGCATATGAGTGAGAACATGTGATATTTTTCTTGCTGTGCCTGACTTGTTTCACTTAGGATAATGATCTCCAGTTCCATCCATGTTGCTGCAAAAGACATGATTTCCTTATTTTTAATGGCTGAACAGTATTCCATTGTGTGTATATATACCACATTTTCTTTATTCAATAATTCATTGATAAACACCTAGGTTGATTCCAAATCTTTGCTACTGTGAACAGTGTTGTGATAAACATATGAGTGCAGGTATTTTTTGGTATATTAATTTCTTTTCCTTTGGGATTAAATGGTAGTTCTATTTTCAGCTTTTTGAGAAATCTTTATACTGTTTTCCATAGAGATTGCACTAATTTACACTGCCAGCAACAGTGTATAATAGTTCCTTTTTCTCCACATCCTCGCCAACATCTATTGTTTGTTTTTGAGACAAGGTCTTGCTCTGTCACCCAGGTTGGAATGCAGTGTGTAATCACAGCTTACTGCAGCCTCCAACTCCTGGGTTCAAGCAATCTTCCCACCTCAGCCTCCTGGGTAACTGGGACTACAGGCACACGCCACTGTGCTTGGCTTTTTTTTTTTTTTTTTTTTTTTTAGAGGCAGGGACTCACTATGTTGACCAGGCTGGTCTCAAACTCCTGGCCTCAAGTGATCCTCCCGCTTCAGCCTCCCAAAGTGTTGGGATTACAGGAGTAAGCCACCATGCCCAGTGCTGTTATTTTTTGACTTTTTAGTAATAGCCATTCTGACTGGGGTAAAATGATATTTCATTGGGATTTTAATTTGCATTTCTCTGGTGATTAGTGATGTTGAGCATTGTTTCATACACCTGTTGGCCATTTGTATGTCTTCTTTTGAAAAATGTCTGTTCATGCCCTTTGCCACTTTTTAATGTGATTATTTGGGGTTTTTTGTGTTGAGTTGTTTGAGTTTCTTGTATATTCTGTATATTAGTCGTCTGTCAGATGCATAGTTTGCAAATATTTTCTCCCATTCTACAGGTTGTCTATTCAATCTGTTGATTGTTTCTTTTGTTGTGCAAATGCTTTTTAGTTTAATTAGGTCCTGTTTGTCTATTTTGTTATTTTGTTGGCTGTTATTTTGAGGTTTTAGTCATACTTTGCCTAGACCAACAAGCAGAAGAATTTTCCCTATGTTTCCTTCAAGTATTTTTATAGTTTCAGATCTTACATTTAAGTCTTTGGTCCATCTTGAGTTGATTTTTGTATATGATGAGAGAGAAGTCTATTTTCACTTATCTGCATATGAATATTCAATTTTCCTAGCACTATTTATTGAAAAGGATGTCCTTTCTCCAATGTATGTTCTTATCAGCTTTGTTAAAAATCAGTTGGCTATAAATATGTGGCTTTATTTCTGGGATGTCTATTTTGTTTCATTGATCTATGTGTCTCTTATACCAGTACCGTAGTGTTTTGGTTACTATAGCCTTGTAATGTAATTTGAGGTCAGGTGATGTGATGCCTCCAGCTTTGTTTGGTTTTTTTTTTTTTTTTAGGGTTGCTTTGGCTGTTCAGGCTCTTTTTTAGTTTCATATGAACTTTAGGATTTTTTTTTCCTGATTCTGTGAAAATGACATTGGCATTTTGATAGGATTCCATTGAGTCTGTAGATTGCCTTAGGCAGTATGGTCATTTTAACTACATTAATTCTTCCAATTCATGAGCATGGGATGTTTCTCCATTTGTTTTTGTCATCTACAATTTCATTCATTAGTGTTTTGTAGTTTTCTTTGTAGAGATCTTTCACCTCCTTGGTTAAATATATCCCTACATATTTTTTCATAGCTAAGGTGAGTGGGATTGCCTTCTTGATTTCTTTTTCAGCTAGAACGTTATTGTTGTATAGGAACACTACTGATTATATGTTGATCGTGTATACTGGAACAATCTTATTGATTGTTGTTAATGATGTGTAATAACCACTGAAAACATGATTCCAACTTTATCTTTAGTTAAACTATAACTCAAAACAATGATAGATATTTTAAGAATTAGACCGATTTTTTGTCATTGGAAGCTAAAAATCAGCTTTATCTAGAAGGTGTAAAAAACACTTTAGTACAAACCTACCTAGATTGGGAAATTTACCGGAACTCATTTATTCAATAGTTACGCATATTTCAAATAAAGCTGCCATTTTTTTTATTTCTGCTTTTATAAACTACCACAAACTTAGCAGCTTAAAACAACATAAGTTGATTATCTTACCATTGTGGAGGTCAGAAATTTAACATGGGTCTCACTGGACTAAAATCCAGTGCTGTGTCTCTTTCCGGAGCCTCTAGGGGAGGATTCATTTCCTCGCTCATTCAGATTGTCAGCAGAATTCAGTTCTTTGTGTTGTAGGACATAAATCTCTATTTCTTTACTGGCTGTCAGTGAGGACTTTCCATCTTCTAGAGGCCATGGCATTCCTTAGCTCAGGGCTCCCTTCCCCATTTCAAAACCAGTAATAGCGGGCAGAGGCCTTCCAAAGCCTCAAATCTCTCCTCCTTCCATCTCATCCCCCGACACAGCCAGGAAAATTTACCCACTTTTAAGGACTCATACGATTATGTTGGGCCCACATAGATAATCCAAGGTAATACCCCCATTTTGACATCTGTTCCTTTCATCACAACCACAAAGCCTCCTTTGCCATGTAAGGTAATGTATTCACATGTTCAAGACATTCAGGGATGGGCATATTTGGGGGCTATTATTCTGCCTAGCACAGCTACCATACCACTGCAACTTTCAACCACATAAACTATTATAGTAATTTAAACTCCTCACATTAATCTGCTGCATTATAATAAACAGCAATGCCTTAAATGTTTTTCCCCATTTTGAATTTTTTCTTAATTTTCTTCTCAAGAAAAAATTTGTGCTGTGTCCATAAAATTTAGCAAATGAATATATACAATAATTTCATTCACAATGAATTTTATAAACCATTTTCATGAACAAATACATTTAACAAGTTCTATTTGCTTTCTTTTCATTTCCTCATACAACCATCCACTGACTTAATTTGATTTCATAGAGATTTAGGGCTGCTTTCTCTCTTCTTGAATGTTGAAATTATGCTTTCACAGTAGATAGGCTTTCTGAGGAATAAGAATCACTTGTGCTTTTTTCTATGTGAGGAAATTAGAATTTTCAGCTTCACCAGAGATTATTTCATCCTTGAACAGTGACTAGTTAGCTTTCAATAATGAGATCTGACTCCCACTCAATCTAAATAAAACATTTAAAATACTACTTAATTAACAATAAAATGATTTTTCCAGTAACCAATTTCCTAGCAAATGCACTATATAAATATCAAGTTCTCCTTTTCTCTGCCAATACTTAGCAACTTAACTTCTGTATTAGAAAGGTCAGAAGAAATGAGAGGTGCAATTTAAAATCAGTTGGTATTCCTATAAACTTTTTAATAGTGCTGGTAAAGAATGGGTTCTAATTTATAATTATAATATGTGGTTTAAACAATGCTTCTCCTTCTTTTTTAGCTTTTTCCTCAAGTCCATGAAAAGGCCTACTAAGTCTAATTACTTATGCCTCTCTTTGTTTTCTTCTTTCCTATTATCTTAGGCACAACCAGCTTCAAATATCACGTCTATGCAGGTAACTCAAGTCCGTGTTGCCATACTATCAAATGACCTATTTTAATTCCTATCAAAGATGCATTTAAATACTTCCTATTGACTCAAAATCAAAATACTGAAACTTTAGTCATTAATCCCATGATCTTCATAATTATTGTCCTTAAAACACTGAAGAGCGAAAACACAAAGGGGATAGAAAAAGAACTTTTCAGTGGAATGCCTGAGAAATTAAAGGATGTGACACATTTGATCATGTGGTGTTGAAAAGTGAATCGGGATCATGGGGATCATTGTGGATGGGAAGCAGGACTAGACTGCAGCTCTGACTCAGACAGAGCAGTGTGTGGAGACTTGTATCATGAATTTTTGCTCCAGAACAACTACAGTAATAAACCAAAAAACTGGGAAGATCCACAGACCCCCTGAAGAAAGCAAATTGCTCTTGCAGGACCTGGGAGACACCCTAAATATTGTGAGTGCCCAAACTGTGGAAGTGGGAAAGGGAGATTGTCTGCCCCCGACCACACAACCCCCACTGGGGAAACTGAAGGTCTAGAATATGGGAGAAGATTTTGACCTTACCTGGAGCTGAGTCAATTTAGAGAGCTGAGTGAAATACAGGGGTAGTGGAAGCAGCAGGAAAAGCCCTGGGAGCTCACTGGGTCCCCTAGCAAGCCACTTTTGCCTGGCCTCACAGGGGTCCTTCGTGGGGGCAGCCAGAGACACTGGGAAGAGGTCACAGGAAGAAGGAAATCTCCAGCTGAACTCTGTAACAATTTGAACTCATCAAGAAGCTTCCTACTTTGGGAAGCCCAGGTGGGCGGATCACAAGGTCAGGAGATGGAGACCATCCTGGCTAACACACTGAAAAGAAATACAAAAAAATTAGCCGGGTGTGGTAGCGGGCACCTGTAGTCCCAGCTAATAGGGAGGCTGAGGCAGGAGAATGGTGTGAACCCGGGAGGCGGAGCTTGCAGTGGCCCAGGTCACTCCACTGCACTCCAGCCTGGGTGACAGGGCAAGACTCCATCAGAAAAAAAAAAAAAAAAAGCTTCCTGGCTAGAACTCAGGGGAGGGCATGAATCCAATGTGCAGACTCCACATGTGGGGTAAGAAGGAAAGCCATATTTGCATTTGCAGCTGGGAGGTGGGTAACCTGGGGCAAGTTATCAGCCATGCTCACCCACTGCCTACAAACAGACTCGGTGCTGTTGGGAAGGGGCAAGATGGGAGAGAGACCAGCCCTTTAAATTTTGTGTGGGAGCTGGGTGAGGCCTGTGACTGCCAGCTTTCCCCTGCTTCCCTGACAACTCACTACTGTGCATGACACAGTACAGACAGTCATAATCCTCCTAGGAACAGAACTCCATTGACCTGGGAACCTCATCCTCATTCCCCACAGCAGCTGAAGCAAGACCCACCCAGGCAGAGTCTGAGCTCAGACATGCCCAGCCCTGCCCCCACACAATCGTCCTTCCCTACCCAACCTGGTAACTGCAGACAAAGGGCCATATACTCTTGGGAGTTCTAGGGCCCCCACCCACCACCTGTTTCTCTCCATACTACCACAGCTGATGCTCTCTGGAAAGCACCACCTCCTGGCAGGAGGCCAACCAGCACAAAAATAGTGCAATAAACCAACAAAGCCAAGTACCCTCGCAGAGCCCATTTTACTCCCCCACCACCTCCACCAGAGCATACGCTGGTATCAGTGGCTGAGAGACCCACAGACGGTTCACATCACAGGCCTCTATGCAGACAACCCCTAATACCAGCCCAGAGCCTGGTAGACTTGCTGGATGGCTAGATCCAGGAGAGAGATAACAATCTCCACAGCTCAGCTCTCAGTAAACCACATCCCTAAGAAAAGGGGGAGAGTACTACATCAAGGCAACACCCCATGGGACAAAAGAATCTGAACAACAGCCTTCAGCCCTAGACCTTCCCTCTGACAGAGCCTACCCAAATGAGAAGGAACTAGAAAACCAACTCTGGTAATATGACAAAACGAGATTCTTTAACACCTCCAAAAAAATCACATTAGCTCACCATCAGTGGACTCAAACCATGTAGAAATCCCCAATTTACCTGAAAAAGAATTCAGAAGGTTAATTATTAAGCTAATCAGGGAGGCACCAGAGAAAGGTGAAGCCCAATCTAAGGAACTACAAAAAGTGATACAAGAAGTGAACAGAGAAATATTCAAGGAAATAGGTAACATAAATAAACAACAATCAAAACTTCAGGAAAGAATGGACACACTTATAGAATGCAAAATACTCTGGAAAGTCTCAGCAAGACAATTGAACTAGTAGAAAAAAGAAATTCAGAGCTCAAAGACAGGGTCTTTGAATTAATCCAATCCAACAAAGACAAAGATAAAAGCATAAGAAAATATGAACAAAGCCTCCAAGAAGTCTGGGATTATGTTAAATGACCAAACCTGAGAATAATTCGTGTTCCTGAAGAACAGGAACCTAAGAAGAGAAATCTAAAAGTCTGGAAAACATAGTTGGGGGAATAATTAAGAAAAACTTACCCAGCCTTGCTAGAAACCTAGACATCCAAATACAAGAAGCACAAAGAACACCTGGAAAATTCGTCACAGAAAGATCATTGCCTAGCCACTTTGTCATCAGGTTATCTAAAGTTAAGACAAAGTGAGAGGTGAAGCCAGCTGAACTTCCTGGGTCGAGTGGGGACTTGGAGAACTTTTCTGTCTTACAAGAGGATTGTAAAATGCACCAATTAGCACTCTGTAGCTAGGATTGCAAAATGCACCAATCAGTGCTCTGTGGCTAGCTACAGGTTTGTAAAATGGATCAATCAGCACTCTGTAAAATGGACCAATCAGCACTCTATAAAATGGACCAATCAGCACTCTGTAAAATGGATGAATAAGCAGGACATGGGTGGGGACAAATAAGGGAATAAAAGCTGGCCACCCCCAGCCAGCAGCAGCAACTTTCTCAGGTCCCCTTCCATGCTGTGGAAGCTTTGTTCTTTTGCTCTTCACAATAAATCTTGCTACTGCTCACTCTTTGGGTCCGTGCCACCTTTAAGAGCTGTAACATTCACCACGAAGGTCTACGGCTTCATTCTTGAAATCAGTGAGACCAAGAACCCATCAGAAGGAACCAACTCTGGACACAAAGGAAAGAATCTTAAGAGCTGTAAGACAAAATCACCAGGTAACCTATAAAGGAAAACCTATCAGATTAACAGCAGATTTCTCAACAGAAACCCTACAAGCTAGAAGGAATTGAGGCCCTATTTTAAGCTTCCTCAAAAAAAAAAAAATTATCATGTAGGAATTTTGTATCCAGTGAAAACTAAGCTTCATATATGAAGGAAAGATACAGTCTTTTTCAGACAAACAAATGCTGAGATAATTCAACACTACCAAACCACCACTACAAGAACTGCTTAAAGGAGCTCTAAATCTTGAAACAAATCATGGAAACACATCAAAACAGAACCTCTTTAAAGCATAAATCTCACAGGACCTATAAAACAAAAATACAATTAAAAAAAGAAAACAAGACATACAGGCAACAAATAGCATGATGAATGGAATGATACCTCACATCTCAATACTAACATTGAATGTAAGTGGCCTAATGCTCCACTTAAAAGGTACAGAATTGCAGAATGAATAAGAATTCACCAAACCATCTGCTGCCTTCAAGAGACTCACCTAACACATAAGGACTCACATAAACTTAAGATAAAGGGATGGAAAAAGATATTCCATGCAAATGGACACCAAAAGTGAGCAGGAGTAGCTATTCTTATATCAAACAAAACAAACTTTAAAGCAACAGAGGTTAAAAAAGACAAAGAGGAACATTATATAATGATTAAAAGCCTTGTCCAACAGGAAAATATCACAATCCTAAACATACATGCACCTAACTCTGGAGTTCCCAAATTTATAAAACAATTACTAATATACCTAAGAAATGAGATAGGCAGGAACACAATATAGTGGGAGACTTCAATACTCCACTGACAGCACTACACAGGTCCAGACAGAAACTCAACAAAGAAACAAAGGATTTAAGTTACACCCTGGAACAAATGGACTTAACAGATATATACAGAACATTTCATCCAACAACGGTAGAATATACATTCTATTCAACAGTGCATGGAACTTTCTCCAAGATAGACAATATTATACACAATATATAGACAATATAAATTTAGGAAAATTGAAATTATATCAGGCACTCTCAGACCACAGTGGAATAAAACTGGAAATCAACTCCAAAAGGAACCTTCAAAACCATGCAAATACATGGAAATTAAATAACATGCTCCTGAATGATCACTGGGTCACAAATGAAATGAAGATGGAAATTTAAAAATTTTTCTAACTGAACGACAATAGTGACACAACCTACCAAAACCTCTGGGACACAGCAAAGGCAGTGCTAAGAGGTAAGTTTATATCCCTAAAGGCCGACATCAAAAAGTCTGAAAGAGCACAAACACATAATCTAAGGTCACACCTCAAGGAACCAGAAAAACAAACTTGACCTTAGGTAATCTGCCCACCTCAGCCTCCCAAAGTGCTGGGATTACACGCAATTCCTTTCCATATGATTCGTCCCATAGGGCAACATGGCAGCTGGCTTCTTCCAGAATAAATGATGTGAGAGACAGAGAGGAGAGAGAGAGAGAAGGAGAAAGACAGAATGCAACCACAAAAAAATAAAATAAAATTTGTTCAAATATATTATGTGGCTCACAGCCTTTGAGCAGGCCAGTGGGTTCATCCTGGAAATGCCACTGGCAAAAAAAGCACACGAATCAGTAGAACTTCCCCCATAGAGATGTCTCAGATGGCAAACTGGGTACAGACGCTAAAACAGAATCTTTATCACCGATTCCCCTAAAAACCTGATGCCACCATTTGCTTTGCCAGAAAAGAATGGATTCTGCATGGGATCTGATCTTCAACTTCTATTGTTTCATATCAACATCTTAAGTGCCTCACTAGTGAAGCAATTGCCTATATCCTAAGTACAAAAAGAGGCTGGTAAAATTAATTTCTGGTATCTATCTTGGGGAGGATAACTTCCCAATATAATATGGAAATTTTTCCAAACTAAATTAGGGTATTCCAAAGATTCTGGGCAATAACAAAGCCCGAAAGTGTACACTACCCTTGCCCACTTAGGTTCCCAAAGTCAGCCAATTCCCTCTTCTATATTTAAACTTGTAAACAGCAGCAATAAATTTAAGTACTAAGATAATCCACTCTCTCGTCTACAATTGAAAATGGATGCACCTCCCCAATGGAGAATCAATTTTTAAATCATATATGTATATATGATGAGATTTATAAACATACGGATGACATAGCCGTGTGTGTGTGTATGTGTGTGTGTATATATATACACAGACACATGATCTATGGCTATTATCCTTAGATCTGTATCATGATAGAGAATACCATGACATTCTATAATCTGTGGACTAATTTGTAAAGCTAAATAATACTAGTACATCCTACAGAAAATAGGATATTTGTGAGAACAGGATGTTTGTAGAATAGTTGTTAAAGGAGAAAAAATAATTGAGAGAGCAAGAGCACAAATCACAATAGATAATACAGATCTGCAAGTGATCATAAGGCTCCGATTGACAAGTTAAGACAATTCCTCCACATCTTCCAGATTCCTCTGTTGTAAGCCAGCAGCTTAGCTGGCTTGGGTTATTTACTGAGTGAAATAACCCAAACTTGTATTCCTAATAAAAGAATTGGAGACCTTGGAACGTGCAGTTTACCCTTGATCTTTACCATCTGATGTGGCAATACTGATAGAAAGCCAAGTGATCTCTTGGTTCAAGGCACTTTTCTCACACTCTCCCAGAATGGTAGCTATCATTCCTTTTAATAACAGGCTCATTCACCCTCAGCCAACTTTGCATCCCTTTTTTGTGCCTAGTTACGCGGTGGCATGAAGGATTTAATAATGGGCAGGTGTCTCTCTTGAATTTTAGTTCAATAATACTTGCCTCACATGGTAGGTATTATTGTTATGTCATCAGCTGAAATGTTCCTATTCAGGTGTGAAAATCTCAATTTCAAATCCATGTAAGCATATTTTTTATCTGGGGACAGGTGCATATTTCAGTCTGTAGGTGTCTCTGGGAAGTCTTTTTATTTGGTTACCACAGCTTTCTTTTTTTTTTTTTTTTTTTTTTTTTTTTTTTTTTTTTTTTCTTTTTTATTGATCATTCTTGGGTGTTTCTTGCAGAGGGGGATTTGGCAGGGTCACAGGACAATAGTGGAGGGAAGGTCAGCAGATAAACAAGTGAACAAAGTTCTCTGGTTTTCCTAGGCAGAGGACCCTGCGGCCTTCCGCAGTGTTTGTGTCCCTGGGTACTTGAGATTAGGGTGTGGTGATGACTCTTAACGAACATGCTGCCTTCAAGCATCTGTTTAACAAAGCACATCTTGCACCACCCTTAATCCATTCAACCCTGAGTGGATACAGCACATGTTTCAGAGAGCACAGGGTTGGGGGTAAGGTCACAGATCAACAGGATCCCAAGGCAGAAGAATTTTTCTTAGTACAGAACAAAATGAAAAGTCTCCCATGTCTACCTCTTTCTACACAGACACAGCAACCATCCGATTTCTCAATCTTTTCCCCACCTTTCCCCCCTTTCTATTCCACAAAACCGCCATTGTCTTCATGGCCCGTTCTCAGTGAGCTGTTGAGTACACCTCCCAGATGGGGTGGTGGCCGGGCAGAGGAGCTCCTCACTTCCCAGTAGGGGCGGCCAGGCAGAAGCGCCCCTCACCTCCCGGACGGGGCGGCTGGCCGGGCGGGGGGCTGACCCCCCCCCCACCTCCCTCCCGGACGGGGCGGCTGGCCGGGCGGGGGGCTGACCCCCCACCTCCCTCCCGGACAGGGCAGCTGGCCGGGCAGAGGGGCTCCTCACTTCCCAGTAGGGGCGGCCGGGCAGAGGCGCCCCTCACTTCCCCGACGGGGCAGCTGGCCCGGCGAGGGGCTGACCCCCCCACCTCCCTCCCGGACGGGGCGGCTGGCCGGGCGGGGGGCTGACCCCCCCCACCTCGCTCCCGGACGGGGCGGCTGGCCGGGCGGGGGGCTGACCCCCCCACCTCCCTCCCGGACGGGGCGGCTGGCCGGGTGGGGGGCTGACCCCCCCCACCTCCCTCCCGGACGGGGCGGCTGGCCGGGCGGGGGGCTGACCCCCCCACCTCCCTCCCGGACAGAGCGGCTGGCCAGGCAGAGGGGCTCCTCACTTCCCAGAAGGGGCGGCCGGGCAGAGGCGCCCCTCACCTCCCGGACGGGGCGGCTGGCCAGGCGGGGGGCTAACCCCCCCACCTCCCTCCCGGACGGGGCGGCTGGCCGGGCCGGGGGCTGACACCCCCACCTCCCTCCCAGACAGAGCGGCTGGCCGGGCAGAGGGGCTCCTCACTTCCCAGTAGGGGTGGCCGGGCAGAGGCGCCCCCCCACCTCCTGGACAGGGCAGCTGGCCGGGCAGGGGGCTGATCCCCCCACCTCCCTCCCGGACGGGGCGGCTGGCCAGGCGGGGGGCTGATCCCCCCACCTCCCTCCCGGACGAGGCGGCTGGCCGGGCAGAGGGGCTCCTCACTTCCCGGTAGGGGCGGCCGGGCAGAGGCGCCCCTCACCTCCCGGACGGGGCGGCTGGCCGGGCAGGGGGCTGACCCCCCCACCTCCCTCCCGGACAAGGAGGGAGGACGCTCCTCACTTCTCAGACGGGGCGGTTGCCAGGCAGAGGGTCTCCTCACTTCTCAGACAGGGCGGCCGGGCAGAGACACTCCTCACATCCCGGACGGGGCGGCAGGGCAGAGGTGCTCCCCACATCTCAGACGATGGGCGGCCGGGCAGAGACGCTCCTCACTTCCCAGATGTGATGGCGGCCGGGAAGAGGCGCTCCTCACTTCCTAGATGGGATGGCGGCAGGGCAGAGACGCTCCTCACTTCCCAGAGGGGGTGGCTGCCAGGCAGAGGCTGCAATCTCGGCACTTAGGGAGGCCAAGGCAGGCGGCTGGGAGGTGGTTGTAGCGAGCCGAGATCACGCCACTGCACTCCAGCCTGGGCGCCATTGAGCACTGAGTTCAGGAGACTCCATCTGCAATCCCGGCACCTCGGGAGGCCGAGGCTGGCGGATCACTCGCGGTTAGGAGCTGGAGACCAGCCCAGCCGACACATCGAAACCCCGTCTCCACCAAAAAAATACGAAAACCAGTCAGGCGTGGCGGCGCACGCCTGCAATCGCAGGCACTCGGCAGGCTGAGGCAGGAGAATCGGGCAGGGAGGTTGCAGTGAGCTGAGATGGCAGCAGTACCGTCCAGCTTCGGCTCGGCATCAGAGGGAGACCGTGGAAAGAGGGGAGAGGGGAGAGGGGAGAGGGGAGAGGGGAGAGGGGAACCACAGCTTTCAAATAAGAATTAATTAGGCCAGAATTGGGGGAATCAGAGTAAACTATTGTTAAAAGATAAAATAGGTGGAACAGTAAGATATATCAACCTTATTTGCACTCTTGATTCTCAGACCCTTGTATTCTGACTTTTGGACAAATGTATTTTGACTACTGATTTAGAGCATATGGATGTATGATATCACTCCAACCTTGCAAGTATTATCACCTACATGATACTCTAATTGAGTTTTCAATAGATTCAGTTCCATAAGAATATTTTTTTCAGGTGGTGGGTGGAATATATAATAATATCAATGAATCTTTTACAATTGAAAGCCTATTGCCTTCTTTCATTGTTCGCCGGGCACAGTGGCTCATGCCTATAATCCCAGCATTTAGGAGGCCAAGGCAGGAGGATCACTTGGGCCTAAGAGTTTGAGACCAGTCTGGGAAACATAGCAAAGCCCCATCTCTACAAAAAAATAGAAAAATTAGCTGGGCATGGTGATGCACATCTGTAGTCCCAGCTACTCAAAAGGCTGAGGTGGGAGGATCAGGCTGCAGTAAGCCATGATGATACCACTACACTCAAACCTGGGCAACAGTGCAAGACCTTGTCAAAAAAAAAAAAAGAGAGAGACAAACAGAATGAAGGACCAATAGAATGTGTGTGTCTGTGTGTGTGTGTACGTGTGCATGTGTAGAGAGAGAGAGATTTTTTATAAGGAATTGATTCACACTATTGTGGAGGCAGAGAAATCCCAAAATTTAGTCAGCAAGCTGGAGACCCAGAAGAGCCAATGGTTCTAGTCTGAGTTTAAAGAACTGAGAACCAGGATAGCTGATGGTGTAAGTCACAGTCCAAAGGTCAACAGCTCAAGACCCAAGAAGAGCTGATGCTTCTGTTCTAGTCTGAAGGAAGAAAAAGGCCAATGACCCAGTTCAAAAGTAGTCAGGCAGGAGGAAATCCCCCTTACTCAAGGAAGGGTCAGACTTTTTGTTCTATTCATACCTACTAATGACTGAATGAGGCCCATCCACACTGAGGAGAGCAATCTGCTTTACTCAGACTACTAGTTTAAATGCTAACCTCATTCAGAAATACCCTTCGAGACACACCCAGAATGATGTTTGACCAAATGTCTGCCTGGCCCAGTTGACACATAAAATTAACCATCATAGGTACCGTACTAGGAAAAAAACCTCGTGGCCTGACAGTGGATAGGTGTTATAGGTACAATTATAAGGATGTCCTCCCCAAGATTCCTGTCCCCTGATCATTCAATAAAGCACTAATTTCTAAAACTTGTGAAATCCACCAAGCACTGCTGAGAAAAGACTTTGCAAAAGAAATTAACTTTATTGATCAGATGACCTTAAAATAGCAAGATTTTTCTGGATTACTTGGGCTCAGTGTAATTATATTAGCTCTTAAAAGCAGAGGAGGGAGGCAGAAAAGTCAGTAGAGGAGATGTGACAGAAGACCAGTATTAGAGAAATAAGGCAGAGAGGCTTGAAGTATGAGAAGGACTCAAACCACCATTGTTGACTTTGACAGAGGCCACAAGCCAGGGAACATGAACAACCTCTAGAAGCTGAGAATGACCCAGCTGACAGCCAGTAAAGAAATGGGGATCTCAGTCCTACAAGAGCTTGAAACTAAATTCTGCCAACAACCTGAATGAGTATGGAAGTAGATTCTCTCCTAGAGCCTCCAGAAAGTAGCACATCCCTGTCAACAACTTGATTTCAGCCTTGGAAGACTAAGTGGAGAACCAACAGAACCATGCTGTGCATGGACTTCTAACCCAAAGAAACTCTGAGATAATCAACAGCCACTAAACGTATGGTAAGTTGTTATGGCATTGACAGAAGGTTAACACAATTAGGCATTTGGTAAGTCCCCAGATAGTGCTGCTACAGAAGCACAGTCATTAAAGAAGGCAAGTAGAAATACAAAATACATTCTTGAGTCTACCAGGAATGTGTTATTTTCTCTTGTATGTTGCTCTGTGCCCAGTGAAATCAACAAAGTGGCTTCCTGGTGTCTTAGAAACATAACGGCATATTGCCATTCAGAGTCAGTTAATGCTGTTGGCAAATTGGGCACTCATCCATGATGGCTGCCATGTCAGCTATGGTGTGAGGAAGTTGATTTTGTTGAGCCATGCATATTTTATGCCTCTTGGATATAGTTTATGTGTTATCTTGTATATGATTAAGTGCATTAAGCAAGCACTGGGGCAATATGGTTTGGATCTGTGTCCCCACTCAAATCTCATATCCAGTTGTAATCCCCAGTGTTGAAGGTGGGGCCTGGTGGGAGGTGACTGGATCATGGGGGTGAATCCTTCATGAATGGTTTAGCACCAACCCTTTGGTGTTGTTCTCATGATAAAGGAGTCACGAGATCCGGTTGTTTAAAAGTGTGTGGCACTTATCCACCTCTCTCTCTTGCTCCTGCTCTGGCCGTGTAAGATGTTCAAGACATTCCTGCTTCTCCTCTACCTTCTGCCATGATTAAAAGTTTCCTGAGGCCTCCCCAGAAGCCAAGCAGAAGGCTCTATGCTTCCTGTACAGCCTGTGGAACCAAGAGCCAATTAAACCTATTTTCTTTATAAATCACCCAGTCTCAGTTATTTCATTATAGCAATGCAAGAACTGACTAATACATGGAGTAACTAGAAGAAGGGCAGAAAAGAACAAGTCCTCTTGTCTACTTGATCACTGACAGCCTCTTCTGTAGTGGGTCACCTCTCATAAGCATACACATGGGGTGCAAATATTCTGACATCTGGCAAAAGATGCATCTAAGTACTCAAGCATACTTGTCACCAATCCTTCAACGTTATTCCATCAAAGTCTCTGAAAACATAATAGATATGGATCCACTTTCTCAGGCCACTTCTCCTTCCAGGTAAATTGGACGTTGCTCTATGTTTTGCCCACTAGGAGGCTTTCTCTTCCCAGCCCTCCTTCAGGGCCACCTCTTAGGTCTACAGTTGGGCCAGAGTCCAGTTCTGGTTCATGTGTAGCCACCAGTAAAGAGGCTCCTTTTATTTTTATTTTTATTTATTTTTTTTTTTTGAGACAGAGTTTCACTCTTGTTGCCCAGGCTGGAGTGCAATGGCACAATCTCGGCGCACGGGTTCAAGCGATTCTCCTGCCTCAGCCTCCGGAGTAGCTGGGATTACAGGCTTGCACCCCCACGCCCGGGTAATTCTGTATTTTTAATAGAGAGGGGGTTTCTCCATGTTGGTCAGGCTCATCTCGAACTCCCGACCTCAGGTGATCCGCCGGCCTCAGCCTCCCAAAGTGCTAGGATTACAGGTGTGAGCCACCGCGCCCTGCCAAGGCTCCTTCTTTTTCTTCCTAATTAACTCATCTAAGGAAACTTCCTCTACAATCATAGGCAAGAGTTTAGCAGAGGTGTGGCTGTACAGCAAAAGTTGGCATCTTGGGAGTGAGAATTACCTGCTTAGTCAACTACATTTGGTTTTTTGGAGCTAAAATACACCATTTCAATTTCATGTTAAAGGGCCGCTGAACCACTCTAGTTTATGGCTTAGTTTCAGATATTACCTAGTCTTTGATGGGCAGTATAGATCCTATGAACACCTAGAGCACCATAGCCAGGAATTTAATCTCTAGTAGAAAAAAACAAGAACTGCTTCTCAAATAAAACAGTCCAAGAGCCAGGCGCAGTGGCTCACACTTGTAATCCCAGTGCTTTGAGAGTCAGAGGCGGGAGGATAACCTGAGACCAGGAGTTCAAGACCAGTCTGGACAATGTAGTCCCCCGTCTCTACGAAATATTTTTGCAGGAGGATTGCTTGAGCCCAGGAGTTCAAGGCTGCAGTAAGTCATGATCACACCACTACACACCAGTCTGGGCAACAGAGTTGGAGTGTCTCTGTTTCAAAAAAACAGAAATTAAAAAAAAAAAAAAAAAGCCCAGGCGCAGTGGCTAACTCCTGAAATCCCAACACTTTGGGAGGCCAAGGTGGGCAGATCACGAGGTCAGGAGATCGAGACCATCCTGGCTAACACAGTGAGACCCCGTCTCTACTAAAAAATACAAAAAATTAGCTGGGCATGGTGGCGGGTGCCTGTAGTCCCAGCTGCTCAGGAGGCTGAGGTGGGAGAATGGCGTGAACCCGAGAGGCGGAGCTTGCAGTGAGCCAAGATCATGCACTGCCCTGCAGCCTGGGCAACACAGCGAGACTCTGTCTCAGGGAAAAAAAAAAAAAAAAGTCAAAGAGAGCATGATTTTGCTACAAATTTCTATTATTAAGTGCCTCTATATAATTTCCCAATTAGAGCCTGCCTTAGACTTCATACAGCATCCAGATCTGCCATAGACATTTGAATCTACAGAAGCATGAAGAATACATGACAGATCCCCTGCTCCAGCTAAAGAGGTGCCTCTTCCAGAGCCTGCTCTGAGTTGGCTGGCAGCCTTTCAGCACACTTAGTTAAAGGTTTGGAATAGATGTACATTCCCCTTCTAAAATCCATAGAAGACCTCTAAACATTGTGCTGCTTTTTTGGTACAGGAGTGGAGGAAGAAAATATAGACATTGAAAAACAGACAGAACCAGATGGTTTTTGTTCATGTGTATGCTCTATCCAGGAAAGATTTCCATCTTACAGATCTGAGAACAAAATTAAAATTTTTTTAAAGCACACTATCTGAAAATTTAACCTGGAATTAATCTGTGGAAGGGAGAAATAAGCAGGAAAAAAAATGGTTTAATGTAAGAAAAAGGAGCCTAATAATACCTATTCTGCAAGTTATTTTATCTTATTCATTAATTATTTAATCTAATATTTAATCCCCTGCACTTTTGAAAAATACAGAGATTAATAAGGCACCTGTGCAAAAATGACTCAAACTCATAAAACATTTCATATTTTTCCAATACCTATCAGGGTATGTGGCTGTTTTTACAATCTCAAGAATTGTTTCTTTGAATGACTGATAAGATCATTCTAAAAGAATCTCACATCATTGCTAATATGATAGAGCAGAAATAGTCTGAACTTTGGAACCAGAAGACATCTAGATCCAAATCTTACCTTGAACCCTTACCAGCTCTGTGACCTGGGGGAAATTAGTTAGGCACTGTCATAGGCTGAATAATGGCCCCCCAAAGATGTCCACATCCTAATCCCCAGAACCTGTGAATGTGTTATTTTACATAGCAAAAGGGACTTTATAGATGTCATTAAGTCAAGGATCTTGAGATGGGGATATAGTATTATCCTGGATCATCCAGATAAGTTCAGTATAATTACACAGGTCCTTAAAGGAAGGTAGGATGGTCAGAGTCAAAGACAGAGCCGTGATGATGGAAGCAGAGATTGGAGGAACACAGCCCTACTGAAACATTGATTTTTGAATTTCTGACTTCCAGAATGGTAAGAGAATAGATTTTAAATTTTGTCATTTTAAGCCACTAAAATTGTGGTGATTTGTTATTTCAGTAATAGAAAACTGATCCAGGCACTTCAAAGCTCAGTTTCCTCCTGGGAAAAATGGGAATAACACATTTGTACTATGAAAATTAAAAATATTTTTAGGCTGGATGCAGTAGCCTGTACCTGTACCTGTAATCCCAGCACTTTGGGAGGTCGAGGTGGGAGGATTGCTTGAGGCCACCAGTTCAAGACCAGCCTGGGCAACATAGTGAGACCCCCATCTCTGCAAAAATTTTAAAAATTTAGCCTGGTGTGGTGGTACATGCCTGTGGTCCCAGCTACTCAGGAGGCCGAGGTGGGAGGATCACTTGAGCCCAGGGATTTGAGGCTGCAGTGAGTTACGATCATGCCACTGCACTCCAGCCTGGGCAACAGCATCACAACCTCTGTCAATAATAATAATAATTTTAAAGCAGTCATCACATAGTAACTACTCAATAAGAGGCATCTATTAAAAACATTTACTGTACTGTCAGAGATGCAGTCAGATTGACAGATGTTTCTTTCCAGGCTTTACAATTTACTAATTCTAGATTTTCTCACTTGCAAAATAGAGTTAAGAATAGAGTTATATCATAAAATTGTTGTGAGGATTAACTGAAATATTTCACATAAAAATCTTAGCCCCATGTCTGGAACAAGGTTAGCATATCACATAATAAATGTTGGCTGGCCGGGCACAGTGGCTCACGCCTGTAATCCCAGCACTTTGGGAGGCCGAGGCAGGCAGTTCACCTGAGGTCAGGAGTTCGAGACCAGCCTGACCAACATGGAGAAACCCTGTCTCTACTAAAAATACAAAATTAGCCAGGCGCAGTGACGCATGCCTGTAATCCCAGCTACTCGGGAGGCTGAGGCGGAGAATCACTTGAACCCGGGAAGCAGAAGTTGCGGTGAGCCGAAATTGCACCTTTGCACTCCAGCCTGGGCAACAAGAGTGAAACTCTGTCTCAAAAATAAATAAATAAATAAATAAATAAATAAATAAATAAATAAATAAATAAATGTTGGCTGCAACTACTTCTGCAACTCCTGCTACTACTGTTTGTTTTAGCAATTTCACGCTGAAGCACTCAAAAACTGTCTCTGTAATTTAAAAAGTTGTCCCTGTAATTTCCTGCCACCAGATCACTATATCTTTCCATGGTTACTCACTCTGATCTTCAAAGGCTGAAGTTTGCCCTGGGCTTAAAATGGTGGCTTTATCCTGAGCTCACCAAGATTTAACCTTAACCATTAATTTCCTTCATTCTATTCCCCCAAAAAAATCTCTATTAAAAATAACTAAGCTAGGCTTTAGTCAACATTAACAAATACTAAAAGCAATAATGTTTTTAGCTGTAGTGAACCAAACCCTTAAGATGCAATTACTAGACAACCCCACTGTGAAGTCAAAAAAAATAAGATAAAATTTCATCTTTTCTTCCTTGTCCTAAGTATTTCATTATGAGCTTATTGTCAGTTGAGCCTTATTCACAAACATTTCTTCTTGACCTTTAGATAATTGAAAACGCATATTCCAGACCTCGTATCTTGAGAAATCATTATGGATATGTTAAACAGCAACTGTTTCAGTACCTCTTTTGTCATGCATAAGCTTTTAATTATAAATTAAACATAAAATATAATATGAAATATACATCAAAATCTTCGACATTCATAGGCATAACTTATTACCAGTTTTGAAGTACTTAGGAAGTGAGAAATCAAAAAAAGGGAAGTCAGTTTCTGATTTTCATTGATTTCTTCTGATAATATGTTCATGAACATCATAATAATTGTCACCATGAAAAATCAGAAAAAAGAAAAGAACATGCAGCTTATGTGGAAACTTGGTTCATTTCCCATTTTGGGTAGAAGACTGTATTAGTTTGTACTCACACTGCTAATAAAGACATACCTGAGACTAGGTAATCAATAAAGAAAAAGAGGTTTAATGGATTCACAGTTTCATGTGGCTGGGGAGGCCTCACAATTATGGTGAAAGCTGAAACAGGAACAAAGGCACATCTTACATGGCAGTAGGCAAAAGAGCATGTGCAGGGGAACTCCCCCTTCCAAAACCATCAGATCTCATGAGAGTAATTCACGATCATGAGAACAGCATGAGAAAAACCCACGCCCATGATTCAATCACCTCCCACTAGGTCCCTCCCATGGCAGGTAGGGATTATGGAATCTACAATTCAAGATGAGATTTGGGTGGGGACACAGCCAAACCGTATCAAAGACTAAGGTGCGTGTATTCACAATATTTACATTTGTATTTGCTATAGTCTGAATGTTTGTGTCCCGCCAGAGTTCATATGTTGAAACTCAATCTCCAGTGCAATGGTGTCGGGAGGTGAGACCTTTGGGAAGCGATTAGGTTATGAGGTCAGAGCTCTCATAAGTGGGATTAGTCTCCCGGGCCCTTACATAAAAGGCCCAGGAGAGTTTGTCTCTTTTACCATGTAAGGAAACAACTAGAAGTCGCCATCTGGAAGCAGAGAGCAAGCCCTCACCAGACACTGAATCTGCTGGCACCTTGATCTTGAACTTCCAGCCTCCAGAACTGGGGTCAACAAATTTCTGTCATTTATAAATTACCCAGCCTAATATATCTTGTTATAGCAACACAAACTAAGACAGTAATCATGCACACCAAATGACTCAGTCAACATAACATAGCAAATTGATCTTCTATAAACTAAATTTGAATTGGAGCATATATGTAATGTGTTACCCAAACCACGATACTTTTGAGAGCCCTAAGGGGACACTGTTAATAATTTTAGTATGTTAAGAAATAGATGTAGGCTGGGCATGGTGGCTCATGCCTGTAATCCCAGCACTTTGAGAGGCTGAGGCGGGCGGATCACAAGGTCGGGAGATAGAGACCATCCTGGCTAACACAGTGAAACCCCGTCTCTACTAAAAACACAAAAAAAATTAGCTGGGCATGATGGCTGCCTCCTGTAGTCCCAGCTACTCTGGGGGTTGAGGCAGGAGAATGGCATGAACCCGGGACGCAGAGCTTGCAGTGAGCCAAGATTGTGCCACTGCACTCCAGCCTGGGTGACAGAGCGAGACTCCGTCTCAAAAAAACAAAAAAAAAATAGATGTAAACTGGTTCCATCCTGGACAGCCTGAACATGTCATCAATGTGGTCATCATTGTTGGATGGATGCAGCTATCACTCTGGTTGTGGGGAGTGGAGAGGAAGGAAGAAGGCACCAGCACTGTGCCGTCTTAGAGAAAGCTGACTCTGCCTCTATCTTTCCCATCCCCTTTAGCTGATGTCAAAATGTCCTTTAAAGGGTCACTTGCCTCTCTGGGTTTCAGGCTACCTTAGAAGATAGAAAAAGGAACCAGACTTTGTATATGCATTGTCATTATTCCCACTCCCCATGATTATCATTTTTCACACTCTATGTTCTGATGTAATTTCATGCACATTTATTAGTCAGCAGACTTTACTTAAGCACCTATTACATGCCAGGTACATTTCAAGATAAGAATTCTTGTGGAGCAGCAAATGATATAGCAGAGACAGACTGAAACCTGAGCATTCATAATACTCTCAAGTTAGCATCGTCTTTGTTATATAACATAGGTAGGGGTTGGGACATGTGTGAACAAGGTGAAATGACAGCAAGTGAGAAGGAGTGTCTAATGAGCTGGGCACAGTGGCTCATGCCTGTAATCCCAGCACTTTGGGAGGCTCAGGCAGCTGGATCACCTGAAGTCAGGAGTTCGAGACCAGCCTGACCAACATGGTGAGACCCCATCTCCAGTAAAAAAAAAAAAAAATACAAAATTAACTGGGCGTGGTGGCACATGTTTGTAATCCCAGCTACTCAGGAGGCAAGGCTGGAGAATCTCTTGAACCCAGGAAGTGGAGGTTGCTGTGAGCTAATATTGCACCATTGCACTCCAGCCTGGGCAACAAGAGTGAAACTGCACCAGAAAAAAAAAAAAAAAACTAATGAAGGAAAAGAAGCCTTTAAGAGGGTGTACCCTTGAATGATGCACCAACCCCCTAGACATTCTAGCAAGAAGAACAAAGTAAAGGGGGCCAGAAACTTGAAAATCTGGTGCTGAAGAAACCTATGAGCATTTTGATGTAAAGTATACAGTGCTACCGATGCAACAGTGAGAGTGGAGTGGACACGAAGGCTTTGGAAGAATCGTGAAGGATCCTGTCTGCCAAGCTAAAAAGCTTAGATTATAACCTATGTGGAAAGGGAATCACAGAGGTGATTATACACAGCAGAGCATGATTCGGTTTATCTACCAGGAAATTATTCTGAGTCAGTATTGGGATCCATTAGAAGAGGGTGAACAGACCCAGTGGGAACTGCAAAGCAGTGACTGCACTGTCTAAAAAAGTCAGCAGTCCTCAGCCCTGGATGAACATGAGAACAACAACCTGGAAACAATATTGGGCTTCATCCCCAGAGGTTCTGGTTTGGTTGGCCTGAGGTGGGCCCAGAAATAGATATATTTAGTTCAGGTACATATGTGTGTATTTGTGTATATATACGTGTGTGTGTATATATGTGTGTGTGTATATGTGCATAGAAATAAAGATCAGGAAAGTTTTAATGCCCTACTAGTGTTGAGAGCCACTGAGATAGGAAAGGGCTTAAACTAGATTTAGGAGAAGTGGTAGGTATGAGAGATTGGAGCTAAAAATCAATAGAATGAGACAATTAGAAGGATAGCAAAGAGGTGAGGTTATAGGGATGCACGTGAAACTTAGATACAGCCTAGTTTTCTGACTTAGACAACTGTATTGATTTTGATGATATTAAACTGCCCCAGACAATGTTTCAGAAGATTTCACCCAAGGAACAAAATGTTTCTCCAAAAACAAAAAAACAAACAAGTACAATTTTAACAGGAAAACTAATGACTCTGTCCTCTGTTTGGTGGGAAAACAGAAATTTGGAAGATGCTGACATTTTCCATTTTTGATGTTAAAGATGTATTACCTTCATAGTCTCTGGGGTTTTTTGTGGGGGCGGTGGGGGAGATCAAAAGAAGATTCCTTTGGTGATATCCATGTACAGCATTCCCCAAATTTCCCCCACCCCTCCCCAAAGACGATGCTACAGGCTGACAAGTTCAGCATGTATTTGGCAGCGCTTGTAACAGAATGCTTTCATTTTCGTTTAGTAATAATTTTTAAGAGGAGTGTGCAAGATGCTGAATGGTATCTTCTCTCTTATCCAGATTTGACAGCTGAGGAACCACAGCTGAAGACAAAAGCTCTGACACTAAAGGGACACAATGCCCATCTTTTTCACGTATTTCCAAATGTTTTGTAATTTCTTTGACAAGCAGAACAGTATTCTGGTTTCCCCTACACATCATCCTTTGATATGAAGAAATGGGCAGGAGAAAGACAGTGGAGCTGAAGAAAGGAGTAATAATTTAAATAGTGCTTACTACATGCCAAACACTGTTCTAAACAAATTTCATTTTATTCTCCTAACAGCCCTTTGAAGTAGGGACTATTATTATTCATATTATTCATAAGAAAACAGAGGCATAGGGACGTTAAGTAACATGCCCAAGGCCACACAGTTAGTAAATAGCAGAGCTGAGCTTTGGACTCCACGAAGTCCAAACTGTTAACCACTATCCAGGGCAGCTGCATCCCCTCCTTTGGGTTTAAAGAATATGTTTCCATAAGACAAGTGGATAACTATATGATAGAGTTTGGATGTGTGTCCTCACCCAAATCTCATGTTGAAAGGTAATCCCCAATGTTGGAAATGGGGCCTGGTGGAAGGCATTTGGGTCATGAGGGTGGGTCCCTCATGACTTGTGAGAGTGAGTCATTTCTCATGCAACCTAGTTGTTTAAAAGTGTGACACCCCTCATGCCTGTAATCCCAGCACTTTGGGAGGCCAAGGCAGGCAGATCAGCTGAGGTCAGGAGTTTGAGACCAGCCTGGCCAACATGATGAAACCCCATCTCTATTAAAACTAGAAAAACTAGCCGGCCATGGTGGCAGGTGCCTAATCCCAGATACTCAGGAGGCTGAAGCAGGAGAATCATTTGAACCCTGGAGGTGCTGGCTGCAGCGAGCCAAGATCATGCCACTGCACCCAGTCTGGGTGACAGAGCCAGACTCCATCTCAAAAAAAAAAAGTGTGGCACCCACCCACCCCCGCCCGCCTCTTGCTCCAACTCCTGCCATGTGACATACCTGCTTTTCCTTCACCTTCCACCATAAGTTTCCTGAGTCCTACCTAGAAGCAGAAGCTAGCAATATGTTTCCCGTATAGCCTGCAGAAACGAGAGACAATTAAGCCTCTTTTTGTGTAAATTAGCCAGTCTGAGCTATTTCTTTATAGCAATGCAAAAACAGTGTAGTACACTATAAAAGCTGTCCAGTGGTTAAACCATTTTACCAATGCCCAACAAGAGCACTCCTCATAAAGCATCTGTTTAGAGAAGGAACCAATGAAAAGAGAAAGGCTGAAGACCTAGGAGAGGAAAAAAATTGATGGAAGAAGGTTCTGGAGAAAGTGGGACAAGTTGAGGCTTCCGTAGCCCAAATGAAAATATATATATATGTGTGTGTATATATATATACACGTGTGTATATATATATATATATATATACGTGTATATATATATATACACACGTGTATATATATATATATCTTTTTTTCCAGAGAAAAAGACAGAGATAAGCATGCAGATAACTTTTTAATTATTTTTTTGTCACTCTGTCCCCAGGCTGGACTGTAGTGGCACAATTATGGCTCCCTGCAGCCTCAACCTCCCAGACTCAAGTGATCCTCCCACCTCAGCCTCGCAAGCCAGGACCACAAGTGTGCGCCACCACACCTGGCTAATTTTTTATTTTTTGTAGAGATGGGATCTTGCTATGTTGCCTAGGCTGGTTTTGAACTCCTGGGCTCAAGCTATCCTCCCACCAAGGCCTCCCAAAGTGCTGGGATTAGAGGTGTAAGCCACTACACCCAGCCCAGGTAACTTTTAGACATGTGTTGGGAACTCAGGCTTAACACACCTGATGAAGTAGGAAGCAAAGCCTGTGCTCAGAGTGGAAAACCAGGAGTGGCCCGGTGGTGATGGCAGTTTGGGGTTTCCACCTAGAGGTTGCTAAACAGGCTTAGCAGCATCACAGAGAGAACTGGTCACATGGCTTGTAGCCACATAGTTTGAGCCCCACTGCAAAATGAAAAGCAAAGTTCCTTACTGATAAATTATTAAGAATTTCAAAACAACGAAGGCACAGCAGTGAAACAATTATAAGCACAAGGTCCTTCCCCGTGTGGAGCCTCGTGAGACTACACAGGTCACATGGCCATGAAGCTGTCCCTGATGAGAAGTCACAGGTAAAAATATTCTATAAATATATGCTGGTGGCAGGAATTAGAGTATGCCACTCCAAAATATACCACTTTATCATAAGGATTATTTTGAGCTGAAGATAATTAAGCAATAGCAGGTGTAGGAAAAGCTCTCTGCCTTCCTCCTTTCTGTCTAAAAGCAGGGTGTAAATTTCCCTTTGTAAAGGCAATGTAAATATCCACTTATAAAAGTGTCTCCCCCTCCCACACCAGGAAGAGAAGGATGCTGTTAATCACCAGAGACAACTCTTATCAATGGAGAAGGCACCAACTGGAGTCTGTGTAACAACTCTTGCTAAATAACTCTGCTGTGGTCTGAAAGTTTTTGTCCCCCCAAAATTTATCTGTTGAAATTCAAATTCCTAAGGTGATGGCGTTAGATTATTAGGTCATGAGGTCAGATCCCTCATGAATGGAAATAATGCCCTTACAAGGAAACCCCAGAAAGCACATTCAGTCTTTCCTCCATGTGAGGTTACAGTGAGAAAACAGCCATTGTTAACCACGACGTGAGCCTTCACCAGACATCAAATCTGCCAGCACCTTGATCTTAAAACTTCTCAGCCTCCGGAACTGTAAGAATAAATTGCTGTTGTTTATAAGCTACCCAGTTTATGGCATTTTTGTTATAACAGCCCAAACAGGCTAAGACAACCCTTATCTTCCATCAATTTCCCTTATATATTTACCTCTCCAAAATTTAACTCCCTTAGAAAACTAAGCCCCCTGTTCCTTTGTCTAATTACTTCTCCATGATTTATTACTCTTTGTAAAAATGACATAGAACCTCCCATGTCTAACCAGTTCTTTGGGTTTTCTCTTCTCTTCTGTGAAGCCATGCATGTTTACACGTAACAAACCTTCTCTCCTGTTAAGCTGTCTTCTGTCACTTTAATTTACAGAGCCTCATTCAGTGAACCTAAGAAAATAGAAAAAAAAAAAGCATTCCCACACTGGCATCACATACCAGATTTCTGATTCACTCTGCTACTTCTAACCAAAATCTTTCTCTATGAGGAAGAAGAGAAACGGGTAGTGACTAATTTCCTCTAATCACATGCAGTTTTCCATCTCTTCATTTTGTAGCTAAGTGAAACAATTATTCTCCTCTTTCCATAATGGAGAATATTGATCTTATTTGTCAGCAAGCCTTGCTCATTATGCCAAATTCTTTTGTCAAATTGCTTTATAGTAATAATATCAGATAAATTATCAGCTTGAAAATTGACTCTACTTCTTAAAACAGAGACCACATTTTTTAACAAAACAAAGTTATTTCATTTAGGAGATTAGAGAATATCATTATAGGACAATAGAGAAAAGTTATTCCTGTAAAGGAATTCTGAAACTAGCCAATTTTATTTGTCTACATAGAGGCTGAAGGAGTTTCAAGTTACAGTGTTTAAATATTTCAGAACAGTTTTTAAATTATATCTCGATTTCAGAAAAGTAAAATTTAATCAAGGTGTTTCCTTCCAGTATCTCACTTTCTTCCCCCAAATTTTAGTGTTTTTCAACTAGAGCCCTGTTTCAATTATTAATCAGAAATATTTGTTTTAAAACTAATGAGATAATTACATATTTGCTTAAATACTTAAGCAACCTGACTTGTGTATATAACTCTTATAATTATTTTCGTTGCTCATGAACTCTCAAGATACTGAGTGTACCTGCCGGTTATGTTTTCAAATACGTTTGTATTAGACTAGCTGAAACTATTTTAACAATGTTTGTAGAGATTTTGTGGCAGCCAGAATGCACCTGAAGAAACATTTTTAAGATAGATAAAATTGTAGAGAGAAAAAGAAGCAGGTAGTATCTTCTAGTCCTCCCTCTTAAGAAAATTTACTAGCACAAATGTACCATTTGCAAAAATCTGTTGATGTAAACTAGAACACTTTGGTTGTACCTCATTTTTTCCCCTGGAACTGTAAAACAGTCGATGGAGTTAAGCTTGGATCAAACTTTGAGCCTGCAAATTATTATGACTATGCTTTGAACAATCTGTCAAAATCTCTGAGTCTGTTTCTTCATTGGTGCAATAAAAGTTATAATTTCTGAAATGATTATAGAAGCACCTTAGAAAATTGAAAGCATTATGAAAAAAGAAGAAGAAGAAAAAGAAGAAGAAGCAGCTGCTGCTATTCATGTCACTCTATGTTCTAACACTAACTTCATTATAATGAAGGGAGTGGACTTAGACATATAACCTCCCTGAGCCAAAGTTTTCAGTAATAATAAGTACATAATAACAGTAATAATAATAACAACAATAACACCTACAGGGTTTAGATGAAGATCAAATGAGATTATATCAACTGTTAATATGCAGTTAGACAAATGGATGGATGAGAAAGAGACAGACAGACAATAGAAATATGCTGTGGGAACATACTTTGTCCTCTCAGAAGTCCCCAGTGTAATAGAAGACACAATGTAGATACATAAATAATCGTAGCATGTGGAAGACTCTAACTGTCAAAAAAGTCGTATATTAGAACACTTCTGATTTCTTCTTAGCCATTCAAGCATTATGTTCTGACCAATTTTGCCTTCAGAAAAAGAAATACTACCAGTCATCATTGTTAGACAAAAGCAGGACCAGCTACATAATTTGTGGGACCTGGTACTAATAAAAATGCAGGTCTCCTTGTTAAAATGATTAGGAGTTTCAAAACAGTGACAGTTGAGCACTAAGCCAAGTGCAGGGATGCTTTAAACACAGAGCACTGTGGGTATCAGTGATTGAAGATCAAATTATTGAAATAAAGTGAGAAGACAAGATCAGAGAAAAAAAGTAAGAAGAAATGAACAAAGCCTCCAAGAAACATGGGACTATGTGAAAAGACCAAATCTACGTTTGATTGGTGTACCTAAAAGTGATGGGGAGAATGGAACCAAGTTGGAAAACACTCTTTAGGATATTATCCAGGAGAACTTCCCCAACCTAGCAAGACAGGCCAACATTCAAATTCAGGAAATACAGAGAACACCACAAAGATACTCCTCAAGAAGAGCAACCCCAAGACACATAATCATCAGATTCACCAAGGTTGAAATGAGGGGAAAAATGTTAAGGGCAGCCAGAGAGAAAGGTCAGGTTACCAACAAAGGGAAGCCCATCAGACTAACAGTGGATCTCTCTGCAGGAACTCTACAAGCCAGAATAGAGTGGGGGCCAATATTCAACATTCTTAAAGAAAACAATTTTCAACCCAGAATTTCATATCCAGCCAAGCTAAGCTTCGTAAGTGAAGGCGAAATAAAATCCTTTACAGACAAGCAAATGCTGAGAGATTTTGTCACCACCAAGCCTGTCTTATAAGAGCTCCTGAAGGAAGCACTAAACATGGAAAGGAACAACCGGTACCAGCCACTGCAAAAACATGCCAAATTGTAAAGACCATCAATGCTATAAAGAAACTGCATCAATTAACGGGCAAAATAACCAGCTAACATGATAATGACAGGATCAAATTCACAAATAACATTATTAACCTTAAATGTAAATGGGCTAAATGCCCCCAGTTAAAAGACACAGACCGGCAAATTGGATAAAGAGTCAAGACCCGTCAGTGTGCTGTGTTTGGGAGATCCATCTCACATGCAGAGACTCACATAGGCTAAAAACAAAGGGATGGAGGAAGATCTACCAAGAAAATGGAAAGCAAAAAAAAGCAGAAGTTGCGATCCTAGTCTCTGATAAAACAGACTTTAAACAAACAAAGATCAAAGGAGACAAAGAAGGCCATTACATAATGGTAAAGGGATCAATTCAATAAGAAGAGCTAACTATCCTAAATATATATGCACCCAATACAGGAACACCCAGATTTATAAAGCAAGTCCTTAAAGACCTACAAAGAGACACACAATAATAATGGGAGACTTTAACACCCCACTGTCAATATTAGACAGATCAACGAGACAGAAGATTAACAAGGATATCCAGGACTTGAACTCAGCTCTGGACCAAGCAGACCTAATAGACACCTATAGAACTCTCCACCCAAAATCAACAGAATATATATTTTTCTCAGCACCACATCACACTTATTCTAAATTGACCACATAATTGGAAGTAAAGCACTCCTCAGCAAATGTAAAAGAACAGAAATCACAACAAACTGTCTCTCAGACCACAGTGCAATCAAATTAGAACTCAGGATTAAGAAACTCACTCAAAACCACACAACTACATGGAAACTGAACAACCTGTTCCTGAATGACTACTGGGAAAATAACAAAATGAAGGCAGAAATAAAGATGTTCTTTGAAACCAATGAGAACAAAGACACAACATACCAGAATCTCTGGGACACATTTAAAGTAGTCTGTAGAGGGAAATTTTTGGCACTAAATGCCCACAAGAGAAAGCAGGAAAGATCTAAATCGACACCCTAACATCACAACTAAAAGACTAGAGAAGCAAGAGCAAACACATTCAAAGGCTAGCAGAAGGCAAGAAATAACTAAGATCAGAGCAGAACTGAAAGAGACAGAGACACAAACAACCCTTCAAAAAATCAGTGAATCCAGGAGCTGGTTTTTTGAAAAGACCAACAAAATTGATAGACTGCCAGCAAGACTAATAAAGAAGAAAAGAGAGAAGAATCAAATAAATGCAATAAAAAAAAGATAAAGGGGATATCACCACCAATCCCACAGAAATACAAACTACCATCAGAGAATACTATAAACACCTCTACGCAAATAAACTAGAAAATCTAGAAGAAATGGATAAACTCCTGGACACATACACCCTCCCAAGACTAAACCAGGAAGAAGTTTAATCTCTGAATAGACTAATAACATGATCTGAAATTGAGGCAATAATTAACAGTCTACCAACCAAAAAAAGTCCAGGACCGGAGAGATTCACAACCGAATTCTACCAGAGGTACAAAGAGGAGCTGGTACGATTCCTTCTGAAACGATTCCAAACAATAGAAAAAGAGGGAATCCTCCCTAACTCATTTTATGAGGCCAGCATCATCCTGATACCAAAGCCTGGCAGAGAAACAACAAAAAAAGAGAATTTTAGACCAATATCCCTGACGAACATTCATGTGAAAATCCTCAATAAAATACCAGCAAACCAAATCCAGCAGCACATCAAAAAGCTTATCCATCACGATCAAGTTGGCTTAATCCCTGGGATGCAAGGCTTGTTCAACATATGCAAATCAATAAACATAATCCATCACATAAACAGAACCAATGACAAAAACGACATGATTATCTCAATAGATGCAGAAAAGGTCTTAGATAAAATTCAACAGCACTTCATGCTAAAAACTCTCAATAAACTAGGTATTGATGGAACATATCTCAAAATAATAAGAGCTATCTATGACAAACCCACACCCAATATTATACTGAATGGGCAAAAACTGGAAACATTCCCTTTGAAAACTGGCATAAGATAAGGATGCCCTCTCTCACCACTCCTACTCAACATAGTGTTAGAAGTTCTGGCCAGGGCAATCAGGCAAGAGAAAGAAATAAAGGGTATTCAATTAGGAAAAGAGGAAGTTAAATTGTCCCTGTTTGCAGATGACATGATTGTATATTTACAAAATCCCATAGTCTCAGCCCAAAATCTCCTTAAGCTGATAAGGAACTTCAGCAACGTCTCAGGATACAAAATCAACGTGCAAAAATCACAAGCATTCCTATATACCAATAACAGACAAACAGCCAAATAATGAGTCAACTCCCATTCACAATTGCTTCAAAGAGAATAAAATACCTAGGAATCCAACTTTCAAGGGGTGTAAAGGACTCTTCAAGGAGAACTACAAACCACTGCTCAATGAAATAAAAGAAGACACAAACAAATGGAATAACATTCCATGCTTATGGATAGGAAGAATCAATATCGTGAAAATGGCCATACTGCCCAAGGTAATTTATAGATTCAATGCCATCCCCCTCAAGCTACCAATGAGTGTCTTCACAGAATTGGAAAAAACTACTTTAAAGTTCATATGGAACCAAAAAAGAGCCCACATTGCCAAGACAATCCTAAGCAAAAAGAACAAAGCTGGAGGCATCACGCTACCTGAGTTCAAACTATACTACAAGGCTACAGTAACCAAAACAGCATGGTACTGGTACCAAAACAGAGATATAGATCAATGGAACAGAACAGAGCCCTCAGAAATAACGCCGCATATCTACAACTGTCTGATCTTTGAGAAAGCTGAGAAAAACAAGCAATGGGGAAAGGATTCCCTATTTAATAAATGGTGCTGGGAAAACTGGCTAGCCATATGTAGAAAGCTGAAACTGGATCCCTTCCTTACACTTTATACAAAAATTAATTCAAGATGGATTAAAAACGTAAATGTTAGACCTCAAGCCATTAAAAACCCTAGAAGAAAACTTAGGCAATACCATTCAGGACATAGGCATGGGCAAAGACTTCATGACTAAGACGCCAAAAGCAATGGCAACAAAAGCCAAAACAGACAAATGGGATCTAATTAAAGTAAAGAGCTTCTGCATGGCAAAAGAAGCTGTCATCAGAGTGAACAAGCAACCTACAGAATGGGAGAAAATTTTTGCAATCCACCCATCTGACAAAGGGCTAATATCCAGAATCTACAAAGAATTTAAACAAATTTACAAGGAAAAAACAAACAACCCCATCGAAAAGTGGGCAAAGGATATGAACAGACACTTCTCAAAAGAAGACATTTATGCAGCCAACAGACACATGAAAAAATGCTCATCACCACTGGTCATCAGAGAAATGCAAATGAAAACCACAATGAGATACCATCTCATGCCAGTTAGAATGGCGATCATTAAAAAGTCAGGAAACAACAGATGCTGGAGAGGATGTCAAGAAGTAGGAACGTTTTTACACTGTTGGTGGGAGTGTAAATTAGTTCAACCACTGTGGAAGGCAGTATGGTGACTCCTCAGGGATCTAGAACTAGAAATACCATTTGACCAGCCATCCCATTACTGGGTGTATACCCGAAGGATTATAAATCATGCTGCTATAAAGACACATGCACACGTAGGTTTATTGTGGCACTATTCACAATAGCGAAGACTTGAAACCAACCCAAATGCCCATCAATGATAGACTGGATTAAGAAAATGTGGCACATATACACCATGGAATATTATGCAGCCATAAAAAAGGATGATTTCACGTCCTTTTCAGGGACATGGATGAAGCCGGAAACCATCATTCTGAGCAAACTATCACAAGGACAGAAAACCAAACACCACATGTTCTCACTCATAGATGGGACTTCAACAATGAGAATCCTTGGACACAGGGTGGTGAATATTACCCACTGGGGCCTGTTGTGGGTGGGGGACTGGGGGAGGGATAGCATTATGAGAAATAGCTAATGTAAATGATGAGTTAATGGGTGTAGCAAACCAGCATGGCACATGTATACCTATGTAACAAACCTGCATGTTGTGCACATGTACCCTAGAACTTAAAGTATAATTTAAAAAAAAAGAAAGAAACCATCTTGAAAATCTTCAATTTGTTTTCAATGTTTTCTCAGAAATTACGTTGATTTTTTTTTTTTTTTTTTTGAGGTGGAGTCTTGTTCTCGTAGCCCCGGCTGGAGCACAGTGGCACTATCTCGGCTCACTGCAACCTCTGCCTCCTGGGTTCCAGCAATTCTCCTGCCTCTGCCTCCCGAGTAGCTGAGATTACAGGCATGCACCACCACACCTGGCTAATTTTTGTACTGTTACTAGAGACAGGGTTTCACCATGTTGACCAGGCTGGTCTCAAACTCCTGACCTCAGGTGATCCACCCGACTTGGCCTCCCAAAGTGCTGGGATTACAGGCGTAAGCCACCACACCCAGCCAATGACATTGATCTTAAACCATTTCTTTCTTCTGACCAAAACCAGAATTTGCCAGTTACGGCACTAATGCGTTTTCACCATCCATCAATACACTCCTTCCAGGTGATAGTCTCGCCTCAATCATGTGATTCTGATAGGGTTTCCCATCACCCTCTCTCGCTCCTATCACTATTTTAATGCCAGTGAGGCCCTGGCCCAGCCAATTATAAAATCCCTTTCCCTAGCCACAGTGATCTTCTATGGACACTCTCAGACTCTAAGTCACCCAGGGATCTTTTAATATAGAGATTATGATTCAGTAGATGTAGGTATACCTGAGAGTCTGCATTTTTAACAAGCTCACAGATGATGTCTATGTGGCTGATCTGTAGAGATCAAGACGTAGGTATCTCCCAGGGTGTAGGGTTGCACACTTTTTTTTTTTCTGTGTTTGTGGGGAGGTCTCCTGGATTGGCAGGAGATTTTTTTTTTAATTTTTTTATTCCATAGGTTTTTGGGTAGCAGGTGGTATTTGGTTACATGAGTAAGTTCTTTAGTGGTGATTTGTGAGATTTTAATGCACTCATCACCCAAGCAGTATACACTAAGCCCAATTTGTAGTCTTTTATCCCTCACTCCCTTCCCACTCTTTCCCCCGAGTCCCCGAAGTCCATTGTGTCATTCTTATACCTTCACATCCTCACAGCTTAACTCCCACTTATGAGTGAGAATATGTGATGTTTGGTTTTCCATTCCTGAGTTACTTCACTTAGAATAATAGTCTCCAATTCCATCCAGGTTGCTGTGAATGCCATTAATTCATTCCTTTTTGCAGCCTAGTAGTATTCCATGGTATACATATTCCACAGTTTCTTTACCCACTCATTGATTGGTGGGCATTTGGGTTAGTTCCACATTTTTGCAATTGCAAATTGTGCTGTTATAAATGTGTGTGTGCACGTATCCTTTTCATAGAATGACTTCTTTTCCTCTGGGTAGATACAGGGTTGCACTTTAACCATACCAGTCCAGGTAGTAGACACAGAGGAAGCCAAGGGATGGGAAGAGAAGGCATAATTCTGTTGTGCCTGGTACCAGTCCTGCCCCACTCCAGTTACATGGCCCAATAAGTCTGCTTTTTGTTTAAATAAGACTGAGTTGAATTTCCTCTTTTACAACCAAAAGAATTCATAGGATATAGATTTTCTTTTGATATAAGCTAAGTGTCCAAGCTGTTCTGGGCATAGCTATTCCTCATCTGTTACATTTGCAAACTACCTTCAAGAATGATGGCTTGTGACTCATGATTATAAGAAATAACTAGGAACAGATGTAATTCCTAAATTACTTCTTACATGTTGGAAAATTCATTTTTCTATTACATTAGTTATTATCTAAGTAAAGCTAATACATTGTCTTTTAGGTTTACTTGCTGATAAATTGAGTGAAAAAATTGTATTAATTAGAAATTTTTATTCCCACTCTTCTGGCTTCCTGTAAGTAGATACCTATTGACTTCTCTGTAAGTGAATATACTTCTGGAACTAGGAAAACCCAACTCCAGTCTACTGTGGAGTACAGACGTTTGTGAGCTAAATTCATATTTGAAATGACATGCGGATAGGTTTGTGATCCTAAAATTCTACCAAGTTTATATGTTTCTACATACTACACTTATCTGTAAAAGTGTAAACCAATTGTTTTTAACTCACGTTAAAGGTAAGTTGAGATCATTTTGCATTTTCAAACATTAGGGTCTCTATTAACTGCATTGTCAGTTAAAAAGGTCCTCCTCTATTCATTACTAATCAGCCTTGGAGAATAGATGGCTGGCAATTTCAAAGACAAGGTGAAGTGAACACTTGGAGAAATCTTCTTAGTGAAAAATGATTCATTGTTTTGAGAGGCAATAATGTCACAGTCCTCTGAGACAAAAAGAGAATCCTTACTACAAGAACAAATAGTAATTAGCAAATTTGCAAAGCATGGTCGTTATCCTTTTGTTACAGCAATTTATTTTTAGTCCAAGCAACAGTTTATTAGAGCGTTCATTTTAGGAAGCTAGGATAAATTAAGACAGCAAAGCAACTTTACCAGTTCAGCTCTACAGCCCAACCTTGATATGCTTCTTCCTCCTGGAAGCCTTACCTGTTCCCTTGGGATCAAGTAAGAGGCTTTGTGAAGGTTCCCACAGCATCCTAATCCCCAACCCCCATCATTATTCTCTGAACCACACCACACTGGTTCACTTTTCTGAAAGCCTCCTTGCCTCTCTTCAACCCCTCCTCACAGTGCAGTGTTTTGCACTGTTTGTGTTTTAAATATTTGTTTATGAGATGGACAAGACAGTTGGAAGATGCTGCATTACAGTCAATGTAATTCACTAAATAAGGGCCACCTTATGTTTTTAAGTTGCTTGCATGGCGCTGATGCAATCTGCTTTGAGAAAATGTTATGTTTCATTGAGCTTTTGGAAAGGTTTTGTTTCTCCTATATGAAAAAAAAAACTACCCAATGCTGCTGAATTTGGCATTAAAAGTCATTGGTGGCGTTCTTTCATTCAAAAAAACTTCAAAAACAAAGCCATAGCGAAGGGTTTAATAGTATTGATAAAGTAAAGAACAAGTTAAGTACCTTTTAAACACTGTCTCAAGGTAAAGGAAGGCACTTTGTGTTAGTTTTTTTCTGCTATTAAATTATATCAACAGCTACCACTAGAGGGCGCTTGGCCTCTTTTTATTTTTAGTAAACCGACTGCTGCTTTGAAATGGCACTTACTGCCTTCACATATTACTGTATCCATAAGCCGGTATTTCCATTCTTCACTGTATGTGCGAGTTACTTTATTCTTAAATGTTATATTACTCCTCACATATTTCATCTCTATAAGCCAATGATTTCGTTCATGTTTATTGAATACTAGAAAATTATAACTTTCCTCGATGGTGGTTAATTTGAAATGTATTCTTCTCCCCACTGACATACTAAGAAAAAAAAAAGTTTCAATGTCAAAACGTAATAAGTTTCTACATTCAAAAAATAGATGAGAATTATTGTATATTCCTAAAAAATTAAGAGAAAAAACATTTAGCAACTATCTTTAACTTAATTACTGATGAGGTACCCAAATTTTGTCAGTGTATGGCACAGTGTCTCAGTAACTTTTTTCGCATGCTCCAAAAAAAAAAAGTTCTGTTTATTACATAGTTAGGTTTATGCAACTTAAGAAGTATTTACATTCTAACAACTTACTCGCTGTTTGAAAAAATTACACACATAAACAAATGGGAAAAAAAAATTTTTTTTTTGAGACAGGGTCTCACTGTGTCACCCAGGCTGGACCTATGCTCCAGTGACCCAAGCTCACTGCAGCCTCGACCTACTGGGCTCAAGTGACCCTCCCACTTCAGCCTCCCAAGTAGCTGGGACTACAGGTGCACACCACCACTCCCTGCTAATTTTTTTTTTTTAATTGTAGAGACAAGGTCTCATTATGTTGCCCAAGTTGGTCTCAAACTCCTGGGCTCAAGCCGTCCTCCCATCTTGGCCTCCTAAAGTGCTGGGATTACAGGCATGAGCCACTGTTCCTGGCCTATTTCATTATCTCACACTGACTATATTCGTTACCCATTGCTTCATAACAAATTACCCCCAACATTTAGTGGCTTAAACAACAAGTCGTTATTATCTCATAGTTTCTGTGGGTCAGGGATGCCAGAGGAGCTTATCTGGATGGCTGTCGCTCAGGATCCCTAATGAGGTTGCCTTCATGATGGTGGCCGGGGATGCAGTCACCAGAAGGGTTACCTGAGGCTGGAGGACCCACTTCTAAGATGGTTCATTCCCATGGCTATTGGCCAGTGGCATCAGCTCCCTGCTGGCTTTTTGCAAAAGAGCTCATTTCCTCTCCACGTGGCACACCCATAGGGCTGCTTGAGCATATTCACATGCTCAAGCAGTGAAGCAGCTGGCTTCCCCAAAACTGAGTGATCAACAGGAAAAAGCAAAGAGGAAGATGAAATGCCTTGTATGATCTAGATTTCTGAGTCTCACACTTGCCCTTCTGCCACATTCTATTTTTCAAAAGCTAGTTACTAAGTCCAGCCCATATTCAAAGGGAAAGGAATTAGGATTCATCCGTTAAAGGGAAGATTGTTAAAGAATTCTGGATACATTTTAACACCATCACAGTTACCAGTGAGGTACATGCACCTATTGGGCACTAGACACCCAACCTTTAGAATCAAATTCACCACCACCAGCCTTATTTCCCGTTCCATGTTAATTTTCATATAGTATCTATTTTTTATCACAGCAACTTCTGAAAACCCAGCTTCCAAAGATATGTCTTTTAGAAAAGCATTACAGCACAATCTAAGGTTTAAATTATAAGGTATTTTGAGCCAGTAGTTTATGCAGCAGCCAACAAATGTTTCTGTGTTTTTCTTGAGAATTTTCAATATGTCGTGTGGCCCCTGTGAGGTCACTGCAACCTCTTGGGGTGCCTCAGTGCACAATTTGGGAATCATAAGCTTAATTATCTTTTTCTCAGAGATAAAAATGTAAAGTATGTTTAAAGAAGTCTTTCTAAATACATCAATAATTTCTCTATTATTCATACTCTGGGGATATTATAAAGGAGGCTATTTCTATTCATGGTATGGAAACAAAATGAAAATTTTATTACTTCATAAGTATTTATTTAATATAAAAATATACTAAGGGCTGGACCTCTTTCCTTTGCCCATTTTAATTGAACAATGGGTGGACTATGAAGAAAAAGTAATCCAAGAATAAAAAAATACAAATCAAAGGTTCAGTTTGAAAAAAAACTATCATCCAAGAAATAATCATTTCCTTTTTATATTAAAAAATGTTCTCTTTATTCTCATTTCCCAATATAATAATATTTTAGTGTTAGCCTGGAGTCTGTGCCAAATGATTACACAGTATGTCTACTTCCTGACCCATAGGGAGTTAATCGTCGATAAAAAACAAGCTCAGGTAATGAAAGATCTTCCTGTTAATTGCAAGTGATAGGAAACACACACACACATTTCTCTTACTCCTTCCTGAAACCCCACTAAAATAACAAAAATGATGTGAAAGGGCATAATTCCACAAAAATGAAGAGAACAGAAAAGGTGATTGTAGAAGATGATTACTGTACCTCAAAAAAAGATGATTATTGTACACAAAATGAAAAGCTTATAACCTTTGGTAAATGACTTAGGACTCATATATCTCTGCTCTGCTGAGTACCTGAAAAAGAAAAAAACAACTAGAAGAAAGTTGATTCATGAACTCAGAAAACTTCTATCAATAGAGGAACCAGGGGCCTCTGAAGGTGTTAAGTTTGCAAGTAGGGCTGAAAACAGAAGAATTTGTTAAAAGTCTGAAAAAGGAGGTAACAGATTCTTCAGTCTCCTCCCACCGTCCATGCAGGCAGGTGACTACATGTCACAAAAGATGGTAGGTTTCTTATTAATAACATAGACGTTCATTGGATAACATAGATGTTCAATCAGTCTATTTTCAGAAGAGTGAGATTTCTAGTTCCCTTCTGGTAGTAGGCCCTCAGAACAATGACTGTTAGACTTATACTCCATCATAGGAGATAATGAAAATGTCCTTTAGGGAAACTGTCTAGCCCTATGAATACTGACAGCCAAGAATCCCCCAAGACAGCCAGCTCCTGCCTGAGCTCTCCACAGTAAAACCTGACACACTCGATAAGCTTCACAGGAACATGGGACTTCTTTTTTTCTTTTTTTTTGATGGAGTCTCACTCTGTCTCCCAGGCTGGTGTGCAGTGGCGCAATCTCAGCTCACTGCAAGCTCCGCCTCCCGGGTTCACGCCATTCTCCTGCCTCAGCCTCCCCAGTAGCTGGGACTACAGGTGCCCGCCACCAAGCCCAGCTAATTTTTTGTATTTTTAGTAGAGACAGGGTTTCACCATGTTAGCCAGGATGGTCTCGATCTCCTGACCTCATGATCCGCCCGCCTCGGCCTCCCAAAGTGCTGGGATTACAGGCGTGAGCCACCGCGCCCTGCCTGAATATGGAACTTCTAATCAGGATTTACTGCCACTCTTTATAAAAAAATAATTTATTTTAAAATAACTTACATAAAAACTTTCAGATCAGAACAAAGAATTCTTGTATCCCTTTCATTCAGATTGTCCAAACATTAACATTTTTCTGAATATGCATGGACACCAGTCCCTTCTCTCTGTGTATATGTAGGGAGAGGAAGTGATCCATTATCATTAGTCATACTCTGAACTTTTTAAGAGAAAGCTTCAGACACGATGTCCCATTATCCCTAAATAATCCAGTGTGTATTTTCCCAAAACAAGAAAACTCTCCCATTCAAATTTTGCCAACTGTCCAAAACTCTCTCTTTTTCCTTTCTGGTTCAGGATTGTTCCAAGGAATATATGTTGCATGTAGTTCTTATGTCTCATCATATTCATTCAGCCTGAAACAATAATTCTGCCTTCGATGTCCTTAACCATTTTTAAAGAGTAAAAGCGGCCTGGTGCAGTGGCTCATGCCTGTAATCCCAGCACTTTGGGAGGCTGAGGCGGGCAGATCACGAGGTCAAGTGATCGAGACCATCCTGGCCAACATGGTGAAACCCCATCTCTACTAAAAATACAAAAAAACTAGCTGGGTGTGGTGGGGCCTGCCTGTAGTCCCAGCTACTCAGGAGGCTGAGGCATGAGAATCCCTTGAGCCCATGAGGCAGAGGTTGCAGTGAGCCGAGATTGTGCCACTGCACTCCAACCTGGTGACAGAGCGAGACTCCATCTCAAAAAAATAAAATTGAATTAAAATAAAGAGTAAAAGCTTCATATTCCATGTAATGACCATCACAGTGTTTCTCGGGAGCAGACACAGGACAGCTATCCTTCACAGGAATATTACGGAAACTATGCTGTGCTTTTCCCACTGTATCTCATCAGGATGTACAAACTTAGCAAAGAAAACACACACACACAAAATATTAAGCCTGAGAAGTATAAGTACAAGGAAAGTACAAGAAAGGAAATGAAGCCAGAGTTTACTACGATAAAGAACTAGGAATGGTCTGAGACTTTATCTTATTTGCAAGCCAACAAGTTAGCCTGCCATAGTTTCATGGATGCTAGGGAAAGACCTGAGACTCCCAGGTCAGAGGCAAAGGATTTTATTACTCACAAAACAGTAAGCAATATGAGCTTTATGGTCTCTCTGGTTCCCCTTGCCCTCCAGTTCCCATGGTGGTGACAAAGAGTATCCAAGGCAGATGCTGCATATACAGTGGGTTTGTATCACAGCTAAAAAACCCTGAGCTTGGGGAACCTCAGTCTTTTATAATGGGTTGAAAGCAAACCTACGTGACTTTTGGCCCCGTGGAAGACATTATCTTTACCATACTGGATAGTAAACACACCTGTCATCTGCTCTGGAGGGAGATGCTGTCTCTATATAGTCCAAGGCTATTCACTATATTTATATCCTGGAAATCGCAGTCTGGAACAAAACCTGTCACTACATGTGCCCTTAAAATGTGCAGAAATATAAATGACCCATGAAGAATTGTTGTCCAACCACTGCGTGACTCATCTCCGAAAATAATTACACATATCACAATAAGGTAAACTCTAGATATTGACTTACCCAAAAAATTGTGACTAAATATATTGGCAATGGGGAGAAATGGGAGGAGTATGTTGGGGAAGGTAGACAGGCATAAAACGTAATAAATTTTATATTCTATACGAGGAAATAAATAGATGACATCTAAAACAGAAAATCAAAAAATAGAAGTAAAAGTGTATTACTTTTAAAATGTAGGAAAATAAATAAAAGTGTTAAGTGTGGTATTGCCTCTTAGGTATAGTTTTGTTTTCATGAAATGGGAAAGGTGGAACAAGCAAGCCCTTTTTTTCAGCATAAGCTATTTGACCTTTTAAACTATACACAAGATTATCTTCATAAAAATTAAAATACAAAGCCAGGCATGGTGGTGCACACCTGTAGTCCCAGCTACTTGGAAGGCTGAGGCAGGAGGATCACTTGATCCCAGGAGTTCAAGACCAACCTGAACAACATAGAAGGCCCCTTCTCTAAAGTAAAATAAAATAAGCCTGGGAATGGTGGCTCACACCTGTAATCCCAGCACTTTGGGAGGCCAAGGCAGAAGGATTGCTTGAGCCCAGGAGTTCAAGACCAGCCTGGGCAACACAGTGAGACCCTGTCTCTACAAAAAAAAATTTTTAAAGGCCAGGCATGGTGACTCATGCCTGTAATCCCACCACTTTGGGAGGTCAAGGCTGGCAGATCACTTGAGGTCAAGAGTTCGAGACCAGCCTGGCCAACATGGTGAAACCCCGTCTCTACTAAAAATACAAAAATTAGCCAGGTGTGGTGGTGCACACCTATAATCCCAGCTACTCAGGAGACTGGGGCAGAAGAATCACTTGAACCAGGAGGCAGAGGTTGCAGTGAACTGAGATCACTCCACTACACTCCAGCCTCGGTGACAGAGCAAGATCCTGTCTCAAGATCCTTTTGAGACTCCATCTCAAAAAAAAAAAAAAAAAAAAAAAAAAAAATTAGCCAGGCATGGTAGCACCCTTCTGTAATCCCAGCTACTCAGGGGGCTAAAATGGGAGGAACGCTTGAGCCCAGGAGGTAGAGACTGCAGTGAGCCATGATCGCACCACTGCACTCCAACCTGGATGACAGGGCAAGATGCTGTCTTGAAAAAATAAAATAAAAGATAAAATAAAAAATGTAATTTAATTTAGAGAGAGAGGGAAATAGAAAGAGCTCCTGGAGCACATTAGTTTTATTATAATCATTAGATTATGGCTTGAGGAAATCTGCGCCAAACATCTCTAAAGAACTAATAAGGATATAGGCACCTCAGTGTTTGAAAAGGTAGCTTTTAAAGGCATAAAGCCAGTTCCCTTATCTTAAGGAACAGACATTCACTGTCAGCCTATAGGACAACACCCTCAGCCCTGGTAGGTATGATTGGATTTCCACTCTAGCATTCACTGGGCACAATAGCTACGCGCTCTTCTCAAAGGGTGTTGGAGGACACAAAATGACCTCATTGCTGGTATGGTGTCCGCAATAATATCTCCCAGCTGCTCTAGGCTGTATTTCACAACAAAGGAAGCTTGACTTTGTGCAGCCCTCCAGGCTGTTAACTCTCAGGAGCCCATCCATCTACAACAGACAATATGGATAGGAACAAGGTGGGGGTGGAGGTGGAAAAAAACAGTGAAAAAGAAAAAAACGCTAACATATTTCAATTTCATAAAGAGTCAAGTGTTACGTCACTTAACGTTTTCTTCCAATCTTTTTTGATACTAAAAAATAAAAGCAAAAAATTATGGAAGTGTATAAAGTAGAAATCAAAAGCACCCCATCCTACTTAATCATTCCCTAATTCCACTCCGCAGAAGTAACGGTTTTCAACCGTTCAAAATCTTTCCTTCCAGATATTTTTAGAAAGCAAATATTTATGCTTATATACATGTGAGCATACTGACTTGTTTTACCTAGATTATATCATACTATACATGCAAATTTGCCTTGTGTTTACTTTGCTTAAATGATTGCAAGATTGTTCTACCAGTATATAAAATCTGCCTTCCTCATTCTTTCTAAGAGCTGCAGTTTCTATTAATGATTACTTCTTTTTTTTTTTTTTTTTTTTTTTAGAGAGCATCTTGCTCTGTCGCCCAAGTTGGAGTGCAGTGGCATGATCTCTGCTCACTGCAACCTCCACCTCCTGGGTTCCAGTTCAAGCAATTCTCCTGCTTCAGCCTCTCAAGTAGCTGGCATTAGAGGTCCGTGCCACCATGCCTGGCTAATTTTTGTATTTTTAGTAGAGACAGGGTTTCACCATGTTGGCCAGACTGGTCTCGAACTCCTGACCTCGGGTGATCTGCTTGCCTCGGCCTCCCAAAGGAGTGAGGCGTGAGTCACTGAGCCCAGCCTTATTTCCAGTTTTATCCTGTTATAAGCAATACCCATTCTTTTCCTATTTCTGTGCTGTTATTTGAGTATTTGTGAAGGATAAACTCTTCCAAGTCGAATCTGTGTCAGTGGGTATACAGAGTTTTCACATGGCTGCACCATACAGTCTTTGCACCCATACTGTAAAGCTGATAGTCTTGCTTTCATTTTACTATTAAGGAAAGTGAGAACCACAACATCCGGTATTTTCACCCAAAGTCTGGCAGAAATTAAGTGCAAAGATTAAAACTACTTTCCTTTCAAATCCAAATTCAAGAGTGGCTTAGACAGACAATGTCAAGAGCAGCAGTGGGCAGAATGGAGGCTTCTGGAACAGGCATGTAGACACCCCTAAATGTTTAGGATGAGTAAACCAGAACTCCTTACTGACCAGACTGTGTAGCTCCAGCCTTTTACCATTCCCAAGATGAGGACAGTCCAGGACAGCTTTACAGAGATAACAAAGAAGTAGGATTGGCAACCCAACAATCAAAGTAGCCCTAAACCTAGCCACTCCCATGACTAAGCAGAAGCAGCTTCCAGAAGGAAGCAGATAGATTTGTTGTTGTGACAGTCTGGGACAGCCACCCTTTGGGTGGAACAAATGAGGGCCACTGAGTCACAGAGGAACTTGGAGGCTAAGGCAGAGTGAACTGTGAATTCGAAAGACTTTCCCTGTGTTATCAAACACTAATGAGAAACTGATCACATTGTGGTTAGTGTTACATAAAATTAACATATAAACCTCCACATTCATGGGTGCAAAGCTTTAGTTACATCTCAAAGAAGAGTTTTGATTTTAAAAATGTATGTATTCAATGTTCTTCTTTCATAAGCCAAAATATTCTTTATTTTCATAATAGTAACATGTCATTTGTTGACTACCTATAACTTCCAGACACTGTTAGAGGTTTCTTTCTTTCTTTTTTTTTTTTTTTTTTTTTTTTTGGAGACAGAGTCTTGGCTCTGTTACCCAGGCTGGAATGCAGTGAGTAGCTGGGAATACAGGTACATACCACCATGCCTGGCTAATTTTTTTTTATTTTTAGAAGAGACGTGGTTTTGCCATGTTGGCCAGGCTGGTTTCGATCTCCTGACCTCAAGTGATCGCACGCCTTGGCCTCCCAAAGTGCTGGTATTACAGGTATGAGCCACCACACCCAGTCCTAGAGGCTTTCAAAAATGTAGGCCAGGCGCGGTGGCTCATGCCTGTAATCCCACACTTTGGGAGGACGAGGTGGGTGGATTACTTAAGGCCAGGAGTTCAAGACCAGGCTGGCCAACATGGCAAAACCCTGTCTCTACTATACCAAAAAATTAGCTGAGTGTGGTGGTGTGTGCCTGTAGTCTCAGCTACTTGGAAGGCTGAGGCATGAGAACCGCTTGAACCCAGGAGACAGAGGTGGCAGTGAGCCAAGATCATGCCACTGCACTTCAGCCTGGGTGACAGAATGACTCTATCTGAAAATAAAAAATAAAAATAAAAAAATTACAGTATGCCTTCCTTTAATCCTTGTGAGTTTGAAGTTGTTTTCTTTTAATATAAAGCAAAATTGATCTATAATTATACAGCCAAGAATTAGCAAATATCTGCAGAAAACCTCTAATAAAATGCAAAGACCACAATAAACAAACAGAAAGGAAAACTTAGGAAAAATAGAAACTATGCCAGGAGAAGAAAACAAAAAAAAAATTTATATATAAAATGAAAATAAGAATCTATACTTTTAAAAAGAACATTCAGAAAATAAGTAAAATGAAAACATAAATTAAAAAGTCATTTATGTGGATGTGGAGAGAGGGGGAGTATATTAGTATTTAGGAAATTTACCACAGATTTGAGCTAAAATAAGAAAGAAATTATGGAAATTTAAAAACCATACAAAGAGACCAAAGGTTTTAGCAAATAGAGAGTAAGTCACTGAAGAAATAAGTTTGTTAATTACCCAGAACTCTCAGATAAGTTTCCAGGTTGAAAAAGTTAATTACACATACAACATAATAGACAAAAATAGAACCATGTACATCGTGAAATTTCAGGAAAATGGCACAAAAAAAGATCCTAAGAGTTTCCAGAAAGAAAAGAGAAAAAAAAAAAGTAAAGGTTAAATACAAAGAATGCCTTCAGACTTCTCACCAAGGAGACTAGAAAGTAAAAGGCAATAGAACAATGCCTTAGAAATTCTGAAGGGACATTTTTCCCCAAACTCAAATACTGCATCCAGGTAAACCCTCCATTGACTGTGATGATAGAGAGTCAAGAAAATAGCTTTCAGACATGCAAGGACTGAAAAAAGTTGCCTCCCGTGCATTCTTCGTCAGGATGCTACTAAAAGATTAGGCCCATTAATAGGAGGGAATAAATCAAGAAACAGGAAAGTATAAAATACAGGGAAAAGGAGATTCAACATGAGAAAGGGGTGGCAGGACTCTACTAGATGATGTAAATAGTGACCCCAGAATGACAGCTGTACACTGGCATAGAGGACTAGTTCCAACTGCAGTTAGTCAAAAGGCTCTGGAAGAAATTTCTCCCAGCACAATGTAATTGCTAGAATATCCCCAGATAACTGGCAAAGGCTTTGTGTCAAATAGCATGTTTTCCAAACTGGGATGTCCTGACAGCAAGAGAAAGCATTGCTATTTATTACACCAGACAAACAGGCATAGACTGGGATGAAGGGTCAGAGTGGTATGAACAAAAGAATCTTCAAGAAAGGAAAATGGTCAGAGTGGTATGAACAAAAGGAACATTATGATTACAAACCTGTGCATATCTCTCATAATATGTGAACACTGACTTTTAATCCAAACAAAATTACAGCATAATCATAGTGAAAAAATAAGTAAATATATGGAAGGAGTGGATAGGTGTGGTGAAGATGGGGGAAGAAAGAAAACAAAATCCTCATCTTCTACAGTGAGAAACTGATAGACAACGCATAAAACTGAAAGATAAAGTAGTCCTATAAGCATGTTATTTACAGGCAAAAAAGTAAATACAAGCTAGGCATAGTAGTGTGCACCTGTAGTTTCAGCTACTTGGGAAGGCTGAGGTGGGAGGATCACTTGGGCCCAGGAGTTTGACGCCAGCCTAAGCAACAAGTGGAAACTCATCTTTAAAAAAAAAGAAGAAAGGAGGGAAAGAAGGAGAAAGAGAGAGAGGGGGAGGAATGAAGGAAGGAAGGGAAGGAGGAAGGGAAGGAAGGAAGGAAGGAAGGAAGGAAGGAAGGAAGGAAGGAAGGAAGGAAGGAAGGAAGGAAGGAAGATAGGAAGATGGGGGAATGTAGTTTTCCCTAGGGAGAAGAAGATGGGCAGACAGGAACAGGGAACTGCTGTTTTTCATAATTATTTGACTCTTTCAGTTTTATACATTTATATCGTTGATAAGAACAAAATGTAAAAACAAAAAAAGACGGGAGAGAGAGGAAAGAAGGGAGGGAGGGAGAGAGCAACATATGTAGTTTTCATCTAGTATAACTGAAAAATGTCAATAGAAATATCAAATCCAAGCTACATTTGACAGGATTTTCCAAAGTGTAGTTTATTTTGCTTTGGTGAGTTGCAGGGAAAGGGCAGGCAGAGTCTATGTAAAAGAAACCACCCTCCTTCGCGTTTACAAGAATAAGGAAACGAGGGCAAACTGAGCTGATGCTGGAGCATGCCTGGTAGTTATATATTCAGAAATGAGCCACTCCACAGTGTGTGTTTGCAAAGCCGTGAATCGTGGGCCTTTAATTTTCTTCGTGGGATTTTCAATAACCAACAGATGTTACTGAGCAATCTATAAAATGAAATTGTGAAAATAAAGGGAAAAAACCACCCACACCTTTTCTTTCTTTGCTATGTTCTTGTGGTTGCTGCTACTTCACCCAAACAGATATTGCCTTTTCTGAAGGCACCAACTACCTGTTTGTAATTTGATTTTCAGAAATCTTAGCCAACATGTTCTGATTAGGCCTAAAGAAAATACGGTGTTGCTAATACCTCTTCATCACTGACTTACCTCCTTCAGGGGTTTGGGAAAAGGCTATTTTTTTTTCTAAATTTCATCAGTGATATACTTGTGCAAAGCCCTGTGTGAAGACTATTATCAGAGGCTGCCTCCTGGTAGATATGGACCCCCTGCCCTCAAACTCTCTACTATAGGTACATATTTTCTTATCTTCTCTGAGCATCACTTACTTTTAAAGCCATTAAAAAAAAATTGAGAGTTACAAAAAAATTCAGTCAGCACAAATTCCTAGTGAAGGTGTTCAAAGCACCTTTTTTTTCTTTTTTTTAACAGAGTCTCACTCTATTGCCCAGGCTGGAGTACAGTGATGCAATCATGGCTCACTGCAGCTAATTGTTTAATTTTTTGTAAAGGCAGGGTCTTGCTGTGTTGCCCAGGCTGGTCTCAAACTCCTTATCTCAAGCAATCCTCCCACCTCGGCCTCTCAAAATGCTGCAAATACAGGCATGAGCCACTGCATTGGCCTAGAACATTTTTTTTTTTTTTTTTTTTTGAGATAGAGTCTTGCTCTGTCACCCAGGCTGGAGTGCAGTGGTGCGATCTCAGCTCACTGCAACCTCCACCTCCGGGATTCAAGTGATTCTCTTGCCTCAGCCTCCCAAGTTACTGGGATTACAGATGTGCACCACCACACCCAGCTAATTTTTAGTAGAGGTGGGGTTTTGCCATGTTGGCCAGGCTGGTCTCAAACTCCGGACCTCAGGTGATCCACCCACCTCGGCCTCCCAAAGTGCTGGGATTACAGGCATGAGCCACCAAGCCTAGCTGTGCATTTTTTTTAATAGACTCCACTATAAAACATTTACTAATTCAACTCACATCCTTGAACTTAAAAACAGAGAAACAATCTAACTTACTGTCAACAATTGCTGCAGGCCATGGGATGCCCCCTGCTTTTATGGCACCATGGACCCAGCATTTAGGGGAGGCAGTAGAGACACATCTAGGACTGAATTCCTACTCCACAAGTGTCTAGCTGTGTAATTTTTTAGGTATTAATCATGCCATACCTCAGTTTCTCTATCTGTAAAGTAAAAACAGTAAGGCCCAGCCAGGCACCGTGACTCATGCCTGTAATCACAATACGTTGAGAGGCTGAGGCAGGTGGATCACCTGAGGTCAGGAGTTCGAGACCAGCTTTATCAACATAGCAAAACACCATCTCTAACAAAAACTAGTCGGGTGTGGTTGCATAAACCTGTAATCCCAGATACTTAGGAGGCTGAGGCAGGAGAATTGCTTGAACCCGGGAGGTGGAGGTTGGGTTGCAGTGAGCTGAGAGATCACACCACTTCATCTTCACTCCAGCCTGGGCAAAAGAGCGAAACTCCGTCAAACAAAAAAAAAAGAAAGAAAGAAAGAAAGGAAAGATAGAAAGAAAGAAAGAAAGAAAGAAAGAAAGAAAGAAAGAAAGAAAGAAAGAAAGAAAGAAAATATAAAACAGTAAGGCCTTCACATATGCTTTACCACAGTAAGTGGCTTACTTCAGTAAGGCAATCAACAAATACAGAACTCTCTTTCCTCTTATTTCTTGGGGCATGGGGAAAGAGTATGCAGGCATGCCTACTTTCCCTTTCACATGACCCAGGTTCTGCACTGTCTCCTCTTATTTGGGATATGAGAAGAAAGGGAAGATGTTAGCCAATGAAAGACATCCTCGTGAGCTTGCATTCAATTCACATTAAAGGATCTGGAAAATCAGATCAACCCCCTGGGTTCTGCCCTTTCACTCAAGAGTCTGGACTTTGTTAAATCACAGGCAGATATATATTTTTTTCGGTGACACTGTCAAATCAAAGGCCAGTGAGAGCTAGCAGGATTTCTCTCTTTGAAAAGGGTTTCTAAACAGAAATTACAGGACAATAGTAACTCACTTGTGTCCCTTTAGGAAACGCAGTAAAGAAAAACCATAAGCCGTACAACAGACAAATAAATTAGCAGATTATAACCAGGAATTCCTCATCTTTTCTTCTTGGGTATTGTCTATATGATGATCTTGCATTTGTATAGAATAGAATACACAAAAATCTTAGGGCCTAGAATATTAGAGGCACTTAAAACCAGTAACCCCAATTTACAGATATAGAAACTGTTCACAGAGATCAATAGCCTTTTCCAACTTACTACAGCTTATTAGCAGTGGGTCTTATTTCTATCCATGCACTTTACTCTTTAGCTTGCAATTCACCAGCTTTAGCTTGCAATTTCAGACACAATGCAATTCATACACAATGCAATTCACAATTTAGCTTGCAATTCACTAGCTTTAGCTTGCAATTTCATACACAATGCAATTGTGTATGAAAACTGTATTTTTGCGTGCCACAGATTTATATAACTATATTATTCTGTGATTTAGGAATTAGCTAATAGGCTTTACTTTTATTTTAAGGAACTCTCAATAAAAGTTCTGCTTTTTATTTAAGTAAAAAATGTTAAAGGGCCGAGCACAGTGGCTCACACCTGTAATCCCAGCACTTTGGGAGGCTGAGGCAGGTGGATCACTTGAGATCAGGAGTTCAAGACCAGCCTGACCAACATGGTGAAATCCTGTTTCTACCAAGAAATACAAAAACTAGCCAGGTGTGGTGGTGCACACCTGTAGTCCCAGCTACTCAGGAGGCTGAGGTGGGAGAATCACTGTAACTCAGGAGGCGGAGGTTACAGTAAGCAGAGATCACACCACTGCACTCCAGCCTGGGTGACAGAGTAAGATCCTGTCTCAAAAAAAAAAAAAAAAAATTAAAGGGTGAGTGTAAAAGGAAAGGCTGGGTGTTTGGGGAATCAAATAGAAAATAAGGAAATTGCCTAACACTTCACTGGCAAGTCTAGAAATAAAAACGAGACTGTTTTTTCTGTTTCTTTCCTCCTTTGTATTGTCCTTAGGTTCCTCTCTGAAGGCAGAAATGTCAAAGATGCTTTGCTAAAACCCAAAAAGTTGCTATGCAACCTACATTTAAAATTATTTCTTCCTACCTAGAATCCCAGGGATCTATAATTTTGCCATCTAAGAGAGAAACATGCCACGTCAGAAGGAAGGAGAATATGACAGCAGATTTTGGAATCAATTGTCAATGTAGTTTTCTAGCTTATCATGGCTCCTTAGACACTGTTTGAGCAAATCTCACAAATGGAACTGATTTACCATAAAAATGTGCCTAATTTCCATTAAATCTTGTTCGTCGCTTTACTGAGGCACTGAAGTTACCAATGTTTCACCGGTTGACCCTGCGGGGCTATCTCTAGGTTATGTTACTCCAGAAAATGAATTGTGTATAAAAGAGGCCTTGGAGAAAGGCGTTTTATTCGCATCAGTTGTTTTGCACATTGCTTAAGCTAGAGATGTTAGCAGCTTCTTAAAGAGAGCAGCGTTAGCCAGACCTTTGGGGCAATAGTGGGAAATGGAAGTTACTCTGTCATATGCTTGATAGAACCATGTCAGTTGAGACACGTTTCTATCATGCATAGGGCAGGGTATAAGAAATCTGTTTTCAGAGACTTCATGGGATAAATGAAGGCTTAAGAGCCCTTCATATCTCAGTTAAAATCCCAGAGCTGCTATTTGCCCTTGATGAAGTTAACCTTCAAAAGTCATTTCCTTCTTCTAGAATAGGCATGAACCAACTCAAGGGGTTATGATGAGAATTAAATTTTAAAATCATATGTAAGGTGCTCATCCCAGATGTGGTCATCAGTATGTACATAACAAATGCCAGCAATCTTTTTGATTACAGTGATGATGATTATTCTAATTGAGGCACTGCAATTTACCAGCAGTTTGTCCTTGAAAGCACATTTTCTTCAATTGGAAAATGAGGATAATAATATTTACCTTGCAGAGTTGTTCTGAGGACTAGAAATGCTGTATGGAAAGTAGCCACAGTATCTAGCCTCACACAGGTAGACTCTTGATAACTTGTTGTTCTTGCTATTTTCACTGCCACCTATTATTTATATAACAATCTGTTTAAACTTGAGAGAAGCCATGTTTCATATAGAGGCTGGCTTTTCTTGATATAGTAAGTTTTATACACTGTTCTATTTGATAAATGTTCACTCAAGAGATAGATTAGATTTCCGTTTGTCTCATAAGTCTCTGTTCAAGTTACCCTAAGCATAATTCCCAAAAGAAAGTTGTGGTTAAAATCAAACCGGTGTCCACTACTAACAACAGAGCTTATCAGCACCACCGTGAAAAAGACACACAAAAAATTCCCCAGCTAATTGAGATATGCGCTGTCAGCAGTTTGGACAAGGCAGGAAACCAACCAGGGTTAGAGGGCCTAGAGAGCATTTTATTCTCTTTGGCCTCAACCTTCTAAATATCTTATTGCTACATACAGTTTATTAGTCATAGAAGAATGGGCTTTATTCGAGTAACATTTTGCAGAAGCTGTTAGCCATCTGGTCTGCCCACATTAGGCACCAGATTCTTGATTCAGTTATCAGTTGGAGCCACATGGTTCCAGCACATCTCTTAAGCAATGCCAAAATACATCCTTTTCAATTGAGAAAAGAGAGGAAGTTAGTGGAGAACGCAGAGCCCGCAATATGGGAGAAAAACATTTAGTTGCTTTGGAAGTCCAAAGTTCCGCCTTATTTTGGCTCTGCACTACGAGTACACCCTTCCCTACCAATTCAACCTCCTAGGCATCTATGGCTTAATAATTCCTTCACCAGAATTAACAATGTCCTTCTGCAGGTCTCTCCAGGCTCTAGAATTCTAAAAGACATTCTCTTCAACTTGGCCAATTTTTTCTCAACCAGACATATGTTTCTAAAGATTTTCGAATTGATTGGTAAAGTTAAACCCTCCTTCAGGGAACTTAGGCCTCTTTACCAACTGTTCTCTGATATATCAGTTTCGTTTCCCTGTATTAGCCTGGGTTTCCTGAGACAAGGTGAGAGGAATTTAGGGGCAGTAATCCTAAGGAACAAGAGTAAGGGACTTAGTAGAAAGGAATTGAGGAGAGAAACTCAAACCAAACATATGTTACAAAACTGGCATCACTGTGGGCAACAGAGCCTTGATCCTCCCACCTCCTGGAGACTCTCTGAGAAGCCGCGTTGATGTGATGCAGGGTTGTCAAACTGGGGGGATGAAAAAGCAGAGGACTCATCCAGTCGCCCATCTTCTACTGGTCAAGCATTGCCACACGGAGGGTTCGTACTTCCTCCCTTTTAGGTTTGTCCATGCATCAGAATGGCAGAACACGTTCCCCCAGGCATCTTTACAGGGCTGTGACAAAGAAGCCCATGGCAGAAAGCACAACACTCACAGTGCAACTAAGACAAGGGGAAGTCTAGTTTCACCTGCCATGCCTGGTAGCCACAGCAATGACTGGATTAAAAATGATTAGAACTTCCAGAAAGCTAAATACATGGAGGCCAACAGGAAAATGAAGAAGAATTCGTCCAAGTGCCGGGAGGGTGGCACACCCCTTCCAGACCTCACCCTTGTATCTTTTCATCTGGATGTTTATCCTTTAAAATGTCCTTCTTAGGGCCAGGTGCGGTGGCTCATGCCTGTAATCCCAACACTTAGGAAGGCCAAGGCACGCAGATTGCTTGAGCCCAGGAGCTCGAGACCAGCCTGGGCAACATAGCAAGACCTTGTTTCTAGAAACAATTAAAAAAAAAAAAATTAGCGCCAGATGCGGTGGCTCAAGCCTGTAATCCCAGCACTTTGGGAGGCCAAGACGCGTGGATCACCTGAGGTCAGGAGTTTGAGACCAGCCGGACCAACATGGAGAAACCACGTTTCAACTAAAAATACAAAATTAGCCAGGCGTGGTGGCGCATGGCTGTAATCCCAGCTACTCAGGAGGCTGAGGCAGGATAATCACTTGAACCCGGGAGGCGGAGGTTGCGGTGAGCCAAGATTGCGCCATTGCACTCCAGCCTGGGCAACAAGAGCGAAACTCCATCTCAAAAAAAAAAAATTTTTTTTTTTAAATTAGCTGGGCATGGTGATACAGGCAGTCCTGGCTACTCAGGAGACTAAGGTGGAAGGATCACTTGAGCCTGGAAGGTCAAGACTGCAGTGAGCCATGATTGTGCCACTGCACTCCATCCTGAGCAACATAAGACCCTGTATCAAAAAAATTTAAAAAGGTTGGCTCTAAGGTGATAGAAAGCAGATCAGAGAGGTGACCCTGATGTTCATGTGACCTCAATGGGAAGTTTCACATTAATAAGGCGCTCTTCAATATTTTATCAACCTTCATGAACGGTAAAGAAAACTTTATCACTTCCATTTCATAATCTGAATCTTGTTTGGGGTGAGAGATATAGTTTTTTGGACAGTTAATGTATATTTTAAAAACTTTCCATGGAGCCTGTTACTTCACAAATTATTTTTAAATTATACATTTTAAAAGTGGATTTTTAAAATATTTATTGAACATTTATTATCCTAGATATTTTTGAAGAGGCAGAATACAAAAAGAACAAAATGAGGTCCTTTCCTCCAACAAGCTTATAAACTACTCAGGGGAGACGGGGTAAGACAGATGATTAAAGAGATTGAATGAAGCTAATAGAGGGAGTAGAACCAATAATGAATGTACAGTCATCAATGCTTCAGAATCCTAGCCAGATGTACAGAAACATTATAGATTGACCTGACGTACATAGAAACAAACATGGATACAAAAACAAACAAGAAAAAACACTATTTTCAGAAGCCAAAATTTTAAACTGCCCTGTAGGGCTGAGGTTTTAATACCTATTAGAGAATAGAGGATGTAGCTTCAGGGGCTAAAAGTGGAGGAGCTTAAATTGAGTCACCAGGTAATATTGACAATCACAAAAAAGCTTCCCAACTTACGAAAAATGCATTTAGAAAAATTATCCAACTAACCAAAATAACAGAAAACAATCTTGCTATCTATATACAAATTTAAACCACTCACGTAGTGCAAAATTTACAAGCCAAAAAAATTAATGCTTCATTCAGACTATTGAAATTGCTAGGGTTCAAGGAGAAGAAAACTAAAAACTCACCTTTTACAATCATAACCAGGAAATGCAGAGGCTATCAACAAAATTCTTCACTGCAAATGGGTCACCATAAAAAATTACAACCTTTACAAAGAAATGAACCACCATAATGGAGAATTAGCAGATACAGCAAAGAGAAAAAAAATAAGTGGTAGAATAATCTGAAAGAGACTCTAAAATAAGTTTGTGCGCATCAGTTAACTTCTGCTGCATAACCAAGTTCCCCAGGATTTAATGGCTTAAAACAACAACTACCTCATTTTTGCAGTCAGCAATTAGAGTGGTTCTTCTAGGCTGGGCTGGGTTGGGCTGGGATAATTACTCAGGTGGGCTCACTCCTATGTCCTTGGTCATCTTATGGATTGGCCAGGTCTGACTGCTTTAAGTTGGTGTTGTCTGGGATGAATGGGACTCCTGGAGCCCCTTTCCACGTGGTCTGTACAGCAAGCTAGTGAGGGTTTGTTCCCATGGTAATCTGAGGGTTCCAAGAAAGTAGACAGAATTGTGGAAAACTTATTGAGCCTTAGGCTCAGAATTCGTACCATGCCTTATCTCCCACAATCAGTTGGCCTAAATGAGTCACAGGGTCTATTAGTCAATTCTCACACTGCTAATAAAGACATACCTAAGACTGAGTAATTTATAAAGGAAAGAGGCTTAATGAACTCACCGCTCCACATGGCTGAAGAAGCCTCACAATCATAATGGAGGTGAAGGAAGAGCAAAGGGACGTCTGACATGGAAGCAGGAAAGAGAGCGCTTGTGCAGGGGAACTCCCATTTGTAAAACCATCAGATCTCACGAGACTTATTCACTACCACAAGAACAGTATGGGGATAACCGCCCCCATGATTCTACTATCTCCACCTGGCCCACTATTGACACCTGGGGATTTTTACAATTCAAGGTGAGATTTGGGTGAGGACACAGCCGAATCTTATCACAGGGCCAATCCAGATTGAAGAATTACAGAGATAGACCGGACTTCTTAGTGGAAGGGAAAGAATCTGTGATCATTTTTCTGCAACTTGCCATAATGATGTAATAACTTAAAAAGATAAAAAAAGAAATAGGAACTAATCAAGGAAGAGGCCTGATATGGTTTGGTTGTGTCCTCACCCAAATCTCAGCTTGAATTGTAGCTCCCATAATTCCCACATGTTGTGGGAGGGACCTGGTGGGAGATAATTGAATCATTGGGGAGGCTTCCCCCATACTGTTTTCATGGTAGTGAATAAATCTTACAAGAGCTGATAGCTTTATAAGGGGAAACCCCTTTCACTTGGTTCTTATTCTCTCTTGCCTGCCACCACATAAGATGTGCCTTTTGCCTTCCATCATGATTGTGAGGCCTCCCCATCCATGTGGAACTGAGTCCATTGAACCTCTTTTTCTTTATAAATTACCCAGTCCTGGATATGTCTTTATCAGCAGCATGAAAACAGACTAATACAAAGCCAGTATGCAGAAACAATAGGAAAATTTGGGAAAAAAAAAAAAAAAAAGGCCGGGTGCAGTGGCTCATGCCTGTAATCCCAGCACTCTGGGAGGCCAAGCCAGGCAGATCACCTGAGGTCAGGAGTTCGAGACCAGCCTGACCAACATGGAGAAACCCTGTCTCTACTAAAAATACAACATCAGCCAGGCATGGTGGTACATACCTGTAATCCCAGCTACTCAGGAGGCTGACCAGGAGAATTGCTTGAACCTGGGAGGTGGAGGTTGCAGTGAGCGGAGATCGTGCCTTTGCACTCCAGCCTGGGCAACAAGGTGAAACTCCATCTCAAAAAAAAAAAAAAAAAAAAAAAAAAGAATCTTCCTCAAGTGTCAAAGTAGAAAAGAAGGGATCTAAATACCTCATCAATCATTAAAGCTCTTCCCTATACTCAAGGATCTCTCAACCCCAATTTCCAGAATTATCCTCCTTCTACTCCTCCATGTGTCAGCCAAAGCATCTCACTCTCCACAGATGGTTTTGCTTCTAAGTTTCCTTCTGTCCAGAATATATCTTTTCTACCAAACTGCTCAATATTTCAATATCTCCTTTCAAACTTCTATTTATTCCAACTACCTTTTCTTCCATGGAAATTAAAAATAGAAGTAATAGTATTTATGATTATTTATGATTATAGTACTTAAGATTCTTTATCATGTTTCAGCTACTGTTCTAAGTACTTTGCATGAATTCTGTTACCTATTCCTACAACGCCTTCTCAAGGTAAATACCATTAAAGATCCATTTACAGAAGGAGAAAAAAAATCCGTATCTTCCTGACTCATACTTTTCACAATCTGCGCGTTAACTTCCACTCTAAAGTATCATTTCTCAGTTCTCCTAAAGATATGATTTCTCTAATTTTTGGCTTTTTATTTTTCTTTAAACAGACTGACAATAGCAGGTATTGATGAGGGTGCAGAGCAACTTACACAGTGCAGGGGGGAGTGTAAATTGATATAATCACTTTGGAAACCAGCCCACTATTCTCTCTAAAATGAAGGTACACATATCCTATGATCAGAAATTCAAGCACTATGCTAGGAGATACCAAACAAATGCATGCATATGCACTAAGAAACAGATCCAAGAATGTCCACAGCATTTTTTTAATAATCCCAATCTTGAAATAATTCAAGTATCCATTAATAGAAAATGGATAACTAAGTTCATATATTATAAGATGGAGTACTATATTGCAATAAAATTTAACAAACTACAAATATATGATGAGCATGGGTGAATATTAAGCACATAATGAGTGAAAGATGCAAGACACAAAATATAGTGCATGACTCCATTTATATAGAGTGAAAAAAAGAAGGCAAAATGAAAGTTCATTGTTTGGGGATGCATGCTTAGGAGAGAAAACTGTAAACCAATGCAAAAAGGCTGTTGCCTTAAAAGTTAGTAAAGTTCTTTCTCCATATGGTAGAGAAGAAAAGTTATATTTCACAATAAAAATGTTTAAAGAAGAAATAACAAAGATATGTAGTTACTTCACATGATATGGAAGCTAAAGCGTAGGTAGTTGAGCATTCAACATGATCACACTACTGCCTCTTGGAACACTAACAGTATCTCTTGCATTAGTTCAGATCCTCCAAAAGCAGATGTGAAGATGGGATTAAATATGCAAGAGATTTATTTGAAACACCTCTTAGAGAAGGAATGAGGGGAGCTAGAAGAGGCAAGACCGGCCTTCAGACAATGATACAAGTTCTGACAGTTTGAAGGTGAGAGGAGAGAAGGGGTTGGATAAGTAGAGTCTCAGAATGCAGGGACATTTTAAGAAGCTTCAGCCAGGCAAATGAGACATATTCAAGCCAAAGTCACCCTGTGAAAGATACCTGCTCTTTGCAGGGTTTGACCTGCCTTAATGTCCCTGCCATTCTCAGGTATTGGCTGAGAGCAGCTTGTGGGAAATGTAGCCTTTGAAGAAATGCAATGGTAGATTCAGAGCCCAGCAGCTATGCACCAGTTACATCTTCCCCACAGCAGGAGATCTGAGCAGCACATTTCCATAACTGCTAAATCCACTAAAAGTGATGCAAATTGTGAAAAATCAAATATAGCAATGCAAATAAATAAGAAACACAAAACAATGTGAATTGCATAATTACTAACTTACAGTGTAAATATGAATAATGGATTCACTAATAAAGTTTTATGATCATTTCAGTCAGTAAATCATTGAATATACATAAAATATTATATTACTATTACTCTCATTATTACTATAACATACTGTTAGTCTGCATTGAAGACTAGGGAAACTAGATTTCATATCCACTGAGTTCTATCTGAGATTGGCAGGTATCGTACTGAATGATTGTATTAGTCCGTTCTCATGCTGCTATAAAGAACTGCCCAGCGACTGGGTAATTTACAAAGAAAAGAAATTTAATTGACTCACGGTTCCGCATGGCTGGGGAAGCCTCAGGAAACTTGCAATCACGGTGGAAGGGGAAGCAAACACGTCCTTCTTCACATGATGGCAGGAAGGAGAGCCGAGTGAAGCTGAGCTTCTGCCCCTTATAAAACCATCAGATCTCATGAGAACTCACTCTCTCTCATGAGAATAGCATGGGGGTAACCGACCCCATGATTCACTTACCTCCCACCAGGCCCCTCCCATGACACGTGGGGATTATGGGAACTACAATTCAAGATAAGATTTGGGTGGGGACACAGCAAAACTATATCAGTGATTTCGATTCCTAAAGCCCCGAGAAGCCAGTTGAACATTCCTATTCAAAGCATTTGGCTTTGTCTTTCAACCTTGATAACCAAGATGATAAAGAATATCCCAGCAGGTGGGGATGTGTCAATCTTTATTGGTGTCCTGGTCTAGAATTTGAACAGCCTAGAGCAGGAGTCCCCAACCCCCAGTACCGGTCTGTGGCCTATTAGGACCTGGGCCACACAGCAGGAGGTGAGCCACCGGCCTAGCAAGCATTACTGCCTGAGCTCTACCTCCTGACAGATCAGTCTCCCATCACCCCCAGACGGGATCGTCTAGTTGCAGGAAAACAAGCTCAAGGCTCCCACTGATTCTACATTATGGTGAATTGTATAATTATTTCATTATATATTACAATGTAATAATAATGGAAATCAAGTGCACAATAAATGTAATGCACTTGAATCATCCTGAAATCATCCTCTGCCCCCATTCTGGTGGAAAAATTGTCTTCCACAAAACCCATCCTGGTCCCAAAAATGTTGCTGACCACTGGTCTAGAGAAATTTGACTTTTAATTAAAGGCATTTAACTTGAAGTTGCCACATTGTAACAGAAAGTAAACAAGCTACCAACCCAATCCCATGTGATTCAATGGTAATGATAGAGTGTTAAGAAAATAACTATCTCTAACAATAAGGGATCCCAACCCCTTTGCCTGAAGCAGAAGGAGAAAAGAGCAGGCATTCATGCTCGGCACTCAGGTTTCTCTGGAATATTTGGTTCTCTCATTGTGTTTGTCATACCATGATTGTGCTATTTAGAATTCACTTTCATTAGTAGACTAGGAAGAGTCTACAAATAATGAAAGTCAATAATGGGGGAAATTGAGGAAACTGGTGTGTGTTTCTTGGTGGCTGTCATTTCACTGAAACTTATTTATCCTTGGGTTATACCATGGTTTAACAGGGGAAATGTTCGTATTTCAACCTTGAACTTGTCATTGTTCACCTGTTTCAATAGGTGAAATGCTTGCTAAAATAAAAAGAAAAAACTTCCTTGGAAATTAGGTCAGAGGTCCTTTATTACATTTTGAAGTAAATATGCTGCTTATTTCTTATTTTTTTTTTTTTTTTTTTTTTTTTGAGACAGAGTGTTGTTCACCCTGGCTGGAGTGCAGTGGCATAATCTCAGCTCCCTGCAGCCTCCACCTCCTGGGTCCAAGTGATTCTCCTGCCTCAGCCTCCCGAGTAGGTGGGACTACAGTTGGCACCACCATGCCCAGCTAATATTTGTATTTTTAGTAGAGACAGGGTTTTGCCATGTTGGCCAGGCTAGTCTCGAACTCCTGGCCTCAAGGGATCTGCCCACCTCAGCTTCCCAAAGTGCTGGGTTACAGGCTTGAGTCACCATGCCTGGCCTGCTTATTTACTCTAATAGTTCTACATTTCCTTGAGATTGTTCTCAGAAGCAATGGAGGCTATCATTTTAAAATGCAGTTACCTGTGTTGGAAACAAAATTGCAGCATTTCCTTTTTTGAGGAAATGAAGTGAAAAAGTGAGCCACTGGGTTAGTCTCCAAGTGAAGCAAGTCAGGAATTCTTGTCCCAGTGGGAGAGGATGAGTTTGTTTTCAGGCATTACATTAAATGAGAATATTTGTCTCATCACTGTAAGTGTGGGAAGAAGTATGTGTGTGGATATTGGAAAGCCAGAAGAGCCCTTGCCAGGGCAGTCTTGATGGATGAACATCCTACCTGCTAGGGAACATGAAGGAAGCCAATCCCTCCCAGCCATCGTCTTTGCTCCTACCCTGGCAGTCACAGCACAAGCAAGAGATTCAGGTAGGCCAAGTGGATGTTCTTGCTCAAGTCTTTGAGTTATAAATAAGTAACACAAAGAAAACAAAATAGTCAGAATCCATTCACAGCCACAGTAATGGTGATAGTGTCGTGGCAAAATCACCATTGACTAGCCAGGCATCCTTATGCTCTGTAGCTGCCCTGGTTCTTGCCCTTTTGTCAAAATTTTCCTGCAGTCTTTCATTGATTCCTGGAGATCTCCATATCCTTCTAACAAGATTTCTTCTTGCTTAAGATTACTACAAAAGCAGTTTTGCAACAAAAGGCAACCTAACTGAACATTAGCTAAGCAGGCAAAGGGGAGCTAAAATTCTAATCCCAGTGTGGGATCAGGTCACTAAACAGGAGCTGGAGGCAGAAGCTCAGTCACAGAGAGTTAAAAGTAAACACCAATGGGAAGACAAATTGCTTGGGGCTCCCCCCAGGCATCTGAATGCTAACTCTTCAACAGTTTAGTTAATTCCCTTGCCATCAGCTAGTGAAGCTCAGGGTCCCCCTGCACCCTCTGCTCTGGTCAGGTATAACTCAGGAAGTGGCCACTAGTGATTCTGCCAAGAGTAAGCCAGCATGTGCTGGTCTCCATAGGAATGGAACCAGAGAAAACAGGGACCGAGAAGCTGTGAACATCATTGGTAAAACTCTAGAGCTAGCAAAAGTTAATAAGGTCAAGAGTTTCCATGGAAGGAGGGGTCTCCACTGAGTGGGAAGATACTTCTTCCTTTAAGACAGAAGGAAAAGGTGGAAAGCTGGGGAAGGAGGCAGCAGGATTGGGGATAAGAATATGTGAGGTAAGTTATATTGGTAGCTTCTATTTTCTATGGGAAGCAAGAAGCCAGGCTGTCTGCTAAGAATGAGGGACTGAGAGAAAGAATAGAGGTTTGAAGATCAGATAAATGCTGTCAATGGTCACTACTGGGGAAAGTATGAATAAAGCAAAAAAAAAAAAAAAAAAACCAATGGTCTGGTGCAGTGGCTCACGCTTGTAATCTCAGCACTTTGGGAGACCAAGGCAGGTGGATCACTTGAGGTCAGGAGTTCAAGACCAGCCTGGCCAACATGGTGAAACCCTGTCACTACTAAAAATACAAAAATTAGTCAGGCGTTGTGGTGGGCACGTATAATCCCAGCTACTTGGGAGGCTGAAGCACAAGAATCTCTTGAACACAGGAGGCAAAGGTTGCAGTGAGCCGCGATCGCACCACTACACTCCAGCCTGGGCAACAGGCAACAGAGCAAGACTCTGTCTCAAAAAAAAAAAAAAAAAAAAAAAAAAGGAAAGAAAAAAGAATGGTTCATAAATCCAGGTGGATTGAAAATAACAAATGAATTCAGTCTAATCATGTGCTTCTCCTCCAGCAACACCATGCCCAAAACTATTAGCTGTGAAAATAATGGTCCAATTACTTAAAAGCTAAGAATATCCAGAATTAGCAGAAGGCCAAAGGGTAGAGAGAAGTGAGAGTGTTGATAAGGGGGCCATTGGGGAATTGAAACATAGGTTTTTGGTGTATTCAGGGAGGGAGGCAAAATAGGAAGAAACTGAACAAATGGGAAGCCAGGAAGGAAGCCAGAACAGGGAGGGAGTGATGAAAAAGAAAAACACGTTACATGGAAAGGAAGGAAATAGTACAGGTAGGAGAAGTGACAAGATAGGGCTTTGTGATCGAAAGTAAAATCACAGATTTTAGAGAATGTGACTTCAGAAATGAGTGCTGGGGAGGAACAGAAGTAAAGGTCGTTCACTGTACCTAATGTAAAGCTATCAAGCATGGCATCCCAAGAAAGTTGAAGTCACCCAGGATGATGGCAGGATTTGAGTAGAGAAGACATGTGTCTGTTGTCAGTTGTCTAAATGAGTATAAAACCATGAACGAAGAGTCAAGGGGACAATGGCAGAAAGAAAGCAGCACAACCGGGTGGTATGGTTTGAACGAAGGGGTAGCCTAGCACAATGGAGTAGAAATGAGGGTCAGAAAATATTTAAATCATTTTACATCAAAGAAATGTTTTAATTATCACAACTGTCACAACTGGAAGGCCAGAGGTTTGATGGGTTTTGAAGGTGAATGATTTGAAGACGACCATGGCATCAAACTTTGGTTCCTTCTGTATTAGTGCTTAGCCCAGAGCTTCAACCTAACTTGACCTTGAAGTCTTCAGATGGCTTCTAGTAGCAATCAGAGCTATGTGCTCCTTGTTTACGTTCAGCAAAAGATAGAGAAACTGGTTTCTCATCTAAAACTTTCAAAAGGAGAGAACTTTCTGAAACACCTACAGGAAATTTCTCCTTGCATCTCTTTGACTGGAATTGAGTCACATACCAACTTCTAAACCAATCACTGCCAAGAAAATAGCACTTCCTTTAGACAAGACACATCCAACTCTTGAGCCTCATATTACATCGTAACTTCTCAATAGGGGAAGGTGGGAGCAGATGTCGGGGAGTCTACCATAACCTCCACCACTCACATGCATTTGTGACTACAAGGTTTCCTCAGCTTCTTTTTTAATGTGGCAGGTCTAGAATGGGTAACAAGTAACGACTTCAATTCTCTGAATAAACAAAGTTTTGGCTTTCTATTAAAAAATCAAGTTTGCATTGGTGACTCTGGACACACTACTCAATTTCTAACAATGCATAGAAACAGAATTCTCACAATTGCAAATGGAGCTAAGAGTTACAAGCACATTTTATTCCATCTTGCAAAACTGCAGCAACCTTGTGGATCTCTTGCCAAGACACCAGGACCGTCCTTCTATGCTTTGCACTAAAATTCCAGAGATTCTCCTCCAGCTACACATCCTAAATGCCATGCTGCTTGAGTATTAGGCCTCTACCTCCTACCTGCTGAAGCTGGAGACCATGAATAATATGCAGGCCATCTAGAAGTCCTTACAGGCTCTTGTAGCAGGCAAGGGACAGGTGCACAGACCAACAAATGCCAGTACAAATACAAGACTTTCACTGTCCTGATTAAAAACATCTGGTGGTTCCCAGACAGAGAACAATGTCCCAACTCCTTAGAGCTGCACAAAGGACTAGTTGCAAACAGACACAACCAAACACAACCAAGCATAGCAGCTTCATTGCCCACTTTGCATCCCAAATACGTCCTTGGCATCCCTGAATGCTCCTTTACATCTCTATGCTTGTGAAGATCCTTTTTCCTCTACTAAGAATTCCCTCCCCCTGCTTTTCTCACCAGTGATTCCCTTTTCTTCTTATAGGAAATGAAATATTCCGTGCTCTGAAGTTTTCCCAGACACCTCAAGCAGCAGCTCCTCTGTTCCTCTGTGTTCCTGTAGCAATTCCCACCTGCCTCTATGGAAGTACTTCTCACACTGTTCTGTGAGCATGTGTTTCTGTACTTGTCTCTCCTAATTAGAGTGAGAGCAACTTCAAGCAACTTTATTCACTGTTTTATTTTTAGTGTCTGAAAAGTAAAAGGTATCTATGTTTGTTTACATATAGATCATTTATCTTTAAAAAATACTTTTAAAGTTGTAATTTGCTATGTGAAATCACTTCTTCCTACTTTGATAGCTAATTGTCTATTATTCATTATCAGTATAACTCACTATATTAACGCACCTAGCCAAACTCCACAGCAGCAACAGCCAGATATTTGGCACTTTAAAATAAAAGTCCAGTATTTTCTGACTTTTTGAACTTGGTTATTTTAAAAATTCTAGCTGGGCACGGAGGCTCACGCCTGTAATCCCAGCACTTTGGGAGGCTGAGGCGGGCAGATCACTTGAGGTCAGGAGTTTGAGACCAGTCTGACCAACATGGTGAAAGCCCGTCTCTACTAAAAATACAAAAATTAGCCAGGCGTGGTGGCATGTGCCTGTAATCCCACCTACTCAGGAGGCTGAGGCAGGAGAATCACTTGAACCGAGGAGGCGGAGGTTGCAGTGAGCTACACTCCAGCCTGGGCAACAGAGCAAGACTCTGTCTTTAAAAAAAAAAAAAAAAAGTAAGTAGTTAAGAACATCTTTGTGAGTAAATCATTTCATTGCTCATTTACAGCAGGAGATCTGGTATCATGCGGCTACAATTTACGATATATGCAGCTGATTGACATACAGACACCGTGCTAAATGAGATGAAGTAAAGCAAACCAGTAGGGCAGGATGGAAGTGTCAAAACTGATTGGCCGGTATAAATTTTCAAAATGTGTGGTCAGTATTCCTGGAGGCCAAATCCACTGGGTGGCTTGTTTCCAAAATAACAGTATAACCTTCTTAAGAAACTGTTTTATTGTATAAAACTACTGCATTAGGAAAAGTTAGTCACTGTGTTTACTTCATTCTTCTGCTAACAAAAGAGAAATTATTTTTTTTTAGATGATAAGGAAATATTAAATGCTATTCTCAGCTGAGAGAGGCTGAGAGAACATCGGGCCAGTTACTCCCACAACATACTTCTGAGAGTACAGAACTCCCATGTGATCTAGGATTGCTCTTGTCTGGCCTTGTTATTTCCAAATTATGTTGTTCCTTTCTCTGTTAAGGGATGACATGAGTTGAGCTTTAGATCTTGAAGTAAGGTTCATCTCTGTTTCCGAATATCATGTGAGAAACAGATGTAAAATGTAAAGCTTTCTCCTCATTTCATTCCAAATCCTGGTAGTGAGGAACTGGGAAGGGAAACGAGGAAGGGAACAGTTTTTGAGTCCATATTATGTGCCAGGCAAGGCTTCGAGATTGCAGCTTCCCCCAGGATGGAGATAGTATCTTATCGAACTTTAATATCTAGCATAGTTTCTGACACGTAGGCAGGTGCTCAATGAATATTTATTGACTGAAACAATCTAAATCCATTTCAGATATAATCTCATTTAATCCTCACAACCACCTCGAATTTGGAAATACTTTCTTCATTTAACAGAGAAGTTAAGTAAATTGCCTCAGGTCACACTGAAAGGCCTGGATTACAAACTAAGGATGTAAAAATCAAAGGGCATCTCAAAGTCATCCAGAAAAATGCAAATTTTGTGTTAATCTGTCTAGGAGCTGGGGTAGAAAAAAGAAAAATGCTACTTTTTATAGATGAAACAAAACATTCATTGAATTTTAGTGACTTTTTTGTTTCACAACACATTGCTGTAAAAGTGAAAATCAAGACAAACATACACAGTCTTTCTTAAAACATTCTAGACAGTGAGTTTGACCATACATACACTAACATAGAGGATTCGATTCTTTTTTTTTTTTTTTTTTTTTTTTTGACACAGGGTCTCACTCTGTCACCCAGGCTGGAGTGCAGTGGCACAATCTCAGCTCACTACAACCTCTGCCTCCTGGGTTCCAGCAATCCTCCCACCTCAGCCTCCCATATAGCTGGGAATACACGCTGGCACCACCACACCCAGCTAATTTTTTTGTATTTTTTGTAGAGATGAGGTTTCACCACATTGCCCAGGCTGGTCTCAACTCTTGAGCTCAAGCGATCTTCCCACCTCAGTCTCCCAAAGTGCTGAGATTACAAGTGTGGGCCACCACGCCCGGCCTCAATTCAATTTTTACTGAATCACTGCTAGAATCAGTGATTATTTCATCATAATTTTCCTGCAATGTGGCAGGAACAAAAATGTCTGGGTGATAGACCTGGCAGCTCTGAATCCCAGCATGTGGTGAAGTTAAAAGATGGCATCAGAAATCATAAAATAGGCCGAGCGCGGTGGCTCATGCCTGTAATTCCGCACTTTTGGGAGGCTGAGGCAGGTGGATCACCTGAGATCAGGAGTTCGACACCAGCCTGGTCAGCATGGTGAAACCCTGTCTCTACTAAAAATATGAAAGTTAGCTGGGCTTGGTGGACATATGATATAACAAATAACTCCATACAAACTAGAAAGAAGAAGAAGAATATTGATAAAGAAACAAGAGCAGGAGCAAACAACAAAGTCACAAAAGGTCTTGATGTAGAAAGGTAACCATGAGGAACTCCATAGGGTGGTTGCTTGGAATAGGTGGGATGAAATCGTAGGATATAATATTGGAACTGCAGATTATTGGATGTGAAGGGCTCCATTCACATGCACTTGTTAAAACAATAATGACGATTCTTTTAAATTTTTGTGCCAAGTATGCAGAAGAAGACCCAAGTGCACTGGCAGACCCATGGCATCAGTACACATCTGCTATCGGCTCACTTTCTCTAATCTCCAGGGGCTTTTTCCCAACCTTCTGGTTCCTTCTCTGTCACTGACCATTATAGAAGGAAAATGAATCCAATAATTAAATCTTGACCCAAGCTCAAAACAAATAATTTCTTTGTGTTTTTTTTTTTTGTTTGCTTTTTTTTTTTTTTTTTTTTTTTTTTTTTGAGACGGACTCTTGCTCTGTTACCCAGGCTGGAGTGCAGTGGCTCAATCTCGGCTCACTGCAACCTCCGCCTCCCAATGCAAGCGATTCTCCTGCCTCAGCCTCCCAAGCAGCTGGGACTACAAGCATGTGCCACCATACCTGGCTAATTTTTGTATTTTTAGTAGAGATGGGGTTTCATCATATTGGCCAGGCTGGTCTCGAACTCGCGACCTTGTGATCCACCCGCCTTGGCCTCCCAAAGTGCTGGGATTACAGGCGTGAGCCACCGCGCCCAGCCAAAACAAATAATTTCAACAGCATAAAAACATTTTATTCTCCTAGTGTTGTAACGAGGTAAGCATTTTCATATCTGAATGAACCTCCCTTCTTCCCATGATAGGAAGAGTTGATGTACAAGAATTTGATTTAAAAAAAATACACAGGAGAGGTTACGTGCAGCCTGCAGGTTAACAAGATGGGTGGATAGGATAGAACCCTAAAGCATAATTAAAACCGCTTAGGTAATTGTTTTTAAACCAAGCTTTGAGAACTAAAAATGAAATTTCATATTAAGAATATTCATGTGTTTTTCTGAACACTGCTAGAACCAGTGATTATTTTTGAATAGGTAATATAAATTATAATGTTGCCTAATAGCTGAGAGGCTTTTGGGCCAAATACTCCCACCGCATATATTTCCTAAGAGCATGGAAGTCCCACAAGCCTACGTGTACCTAACAATGGCATGTGTACATGACATCATAATTTCACTTATCAAGGGAGGAAATGAGTCACACCTGAAGTTGTGTCATGTCATTGAAGCCAAACAATCTGTCAATTTCAAAATTGGGGATGCAGTTTATTTCACAAAGAGTGTGTAGGCTAAAAATGTACGTCCTCTTCTATTCTACTGAAGCAAGAGCAGACAGATACCTTCTGCTGGTCCACCTCCAAATCTAGTTCTTCATCTTGAGGGATTTGTGTTACTTCAAAACAGCAGAACAATTCTTTCTGCCACAATGTTCTCTTCAGCCATGGGTATGCTTCTAGGATTTCATTTCCTGATATTGTCCTTCTCCTCTTTTCGGGCAGGTGCACCTGAGTTTCAAATATTTCACATGCCTAAGTTGGTGCAGGTAAACTACATTCTTTTCCTTTTGCTTTCTGAGCCAGTTATTTCATTTCCTAGCACATTCTTCTATATTTGGCCTTATGGAGCGTCTGCCAATGAGAAACAAATGTCTGCCAAAAGCATCTGTGCTCCAAACAACCTTTGTCCATTCTTATTTCCTCTATTTGGATAATTCCACCTACGTTTAATCCTCTCATCAGCCTATCGTTCATCTCAAACCTGATTTCTATTTATTTTTGTCCTGGCTAGCTCCTCTTTAGTGTATATTATCCCACCTTTTCCGGGGGTGTGCAAATTTTCTAAGCATTATCCCTAATAACAAATACTTTAGAAACTTTCCTACTTACCAAAAATGTATCATTTTGAGACTCACGTAATAGGGGCTAATGGATTCTGTGCTAAATTTCCAAGCCTTCTCCTGTCTCAAGTCTGTGCATATTACCTAAACCCTCCTTGTATATAGCTTTTTCAGCCTTTGAGGCTGGTTCCCCACTGATTATTATTTGCTATCTGGAGCTTTCAGAGGCACATCTCAAAACTCGCCAAGTTCCTTGTTTCATCTAGTAAAGTCAGTGCAATATTACATCTATAATCTTGCCTCTCTTCTGTTATTGGAGATCTTCCAGGAATATTTCTTATTATTTCCCCATCTTTGAAAGAAGTTAGGTCAAATTAAACAGAAAAAGGAATTTATTGGAGGAACACTTGGTTGTCCACATCTTCAGGAAGACTAGGGAACTACATTCAGAATAGGCATTAAAAAGAGGAGGCTACGCCACCAAAACCACAGCCAAAACCAAGCCACAGAACAAATCCAGTGAGGATACCACTGCGTCACAGAGCCACTGCAGAGACCATCCATACTGCCAGCATTGACCCTGGCCCTACCACTGTCTTGGTTGCCAGCATGCAGCCCAACACCCCACAGCCAGAGAGATGTCCCCACTGCTTTTGACCCTTGGTTTCTGTCTCCAGGTCTGAGACTCATGGGTCTGATTGTCACACCTAAGTCATGGGTTCAGGCCCCAGCTTCAGGGGAGGTTGAGAGGTAAGTTTCAAGTCTATTCAGATTTTACAGTGGAAGATGAACTCTGCCTCCCAGCAAGACCAATAGTATAGATATTCCAAATGTAAGAAAGGAATTCAGATAACAGACAAACGGTAGGGGAAGTCTACTATGTTTTGACTGCTGTCGTCTGCCTTATGGCATAGCCAGTAGACAACTCATCTGTGTGTTGCACTATAGCTAGGGCCCTTACAGGAAATATGTCTTTTCATTTTCCTTCATCTAGCACGGCAGTTTCCAAGCCGTGCTCTGAGGTACCCCGACCCCCACCAGGTGCCACAGAGAACTCAGAAGACCCAGCAGCATATTTTAAATTTTCAAGGACAGGCTGGGTGTGGTGGCTCAAGCCTGTAATCCCAGCACTTTGGGAGGTCGAAGCAGGCACATCACTTGAGGTCAAGAGATCGAGACCAGCTTGGCCAACACGGTGAAACCCCATCGCTACTAAAAATACAAAAATTAGCTGGGTGTGGTGGCAAGGCCTGTAATCCCAGCTGCTCAGGAGCCTGAGGCAGAAGAATCGCTTGAACCTGGGTAGGTGGAGGTTGCAGTGAGCTGAAATTGCACCACTGCATTCCAGCCTGGGCAACAGAGTGAGACCCTATCTCAAAAAAGTAATAATAAAATAAAATTTAAAAAAATAAATTTTTGAGGACAGCACAGTGGCATCTATCAGACACCACTCAGTCTCTATCTCGAGGCGGTTCACAGTTTCATTAGATCAGGCTACATTCCCTTCCAAGCCAGCCCTTTCTTTGCAAGGCTGGGTGTTCAGCAGTCACTACAAGTTTTTAGAAAGTACCATATGAAAAAGCAACGTGGAATAGGAAATGAGAGTGACATGTTCATTCTGATTCCAAACTTGTCCGGTGGGCAGTGCCCCACAGGCACACACGTCCCATTAGTAACTGTGTTCATTCAAGAATGAAACTAAGTATTACTTGTTCTTTATGTTTATATGTTTGCTTTCCAAATAGCTACTTGGTTGTTAAAACATAAATATTTAAAGGTGTTTGAACCTACTAACTTAATACACGTAACTGCTAGGGTTGTTTTGGCAAGGAGTGAAGGGGGAGTGTTTTTGTTTTTGTTTTTTGGCCCAGGAATGTTGTGAAAAAAATTAAAACACAAATGGCACCATAAACCAAAAGAGTTTGGGAAACTCTGAACCAGCACAATGTCTATTGATTTTTTAAATTAATGTTTTATTCTTCACAGTCCTGCATTGTTCAAGAGAAGCCTCCACTGTCCTCTCTCAAAGAATAACTTCTGAGTAAAGACAAGGAATAATAGAAAGCTATTATTATATTATTATTATAGCTTCCCACTCATATGATAGGTGGCAAGTGGATGACTAGAATTTCCAAAAGCAAACAACACAGCTGGGAGAGACCAAGAGACGAAAATATAGAGGAGAATACAGGCAAATGCAGAAAGTCCCCAAAGAACAAAGACAGAGTCAGGGAACCTCCCAGCCTTCTAGAAAAGGGACTCATGGGCCGGGCGTGGTGGCTCACACCTGTAATCCCAACACTTTGGGAGGCTGAGGTGGGCGGATCACCTGAGGTCAGGAGTTCCAGACCAGTCTGGCCAACACGACGAAATCCCGTCTCTACTAAAAATACAAAAATTAGCTGGGCATGGTGGCACATGCCAGGCAGGAGAATCGCTAGAACCTGGAAGGCAGAGTTTGCAGTGAGCTGAGATCATGCCACTGCACTCCAACCTGGGAAACAGAGTGAGACTCTGTTTCAAAAAAAAAAGAAAAATGTAAAGGGACTCATGCACCCATTACCTAGCAGAAGTGCATGGTATCACTGCTGGCAAGCACAAGGATGTCTATATATCCAGTAGGGAGAGTTTGAATAATTCTTCTGTGGAGAAAATATAAGCATGCGGCAGAAAATGTCCAACTTTGGAGACAAGAAATTTGCTTATTGATATTTCTAAAAACAGTGTCATGTTTAAGGATGAGTTTCGAAGGAGAATGCAGATAATGACAGAAGAGCTCTAAAATCTTACACGAGTCATTAAACCCAGTTTTCTCTTCCATAGAAAGAGTGTATGTACTTGGCATCTAGCCTGCTAAAACTCTTAGTCTGTGTTGGTCTGAGATTTTTGGTGTCCTCAAAAGTGAATTTTATTTGTTTGTTTGTTGTTTGTTGTTTTTTGTGTGTGTGTGTGACAGGGTCTCACTCTGTTACCCAGGCTGGAGTGCAGTGGTATGATCACAGCTCACTGCAGCCTTGACCTTCCAGGCTCAGATGATACTCCTACCTCAGCCTCTTGAGTAGCTGGGACCACAGGCAAGCACCACCATGCTCAACAGATTTTTTTTTTTTTTTGGTAGAGGTGAGGTCTCACTATGTTGCCCAGGGTGGTTTTGAACTCCTGGGCTCAAGTGATCCTCCTGCCTTGCCCTCCCAAAGTGCTGGGATTATAGGCATGAGCCACCATGCTGAGCCTAACAGTGAATTTTGTACATAGAAAAATGATTTCAATGGTTACTTACTAAAATTAATTCAATCTATTAAAGCTATAAATTTTAAAAACCTACTTCTTTATTTGGCTTTTAAATTCTGTCTTGCTGAGTCTCTTACTCTCACTTGCTTTGATGAAACCCAGCTGCCATGAGCCTGCAGCTCACAACAAGAGTTGGTCCATATGGAGAGGTCCATATGGTAAGGAAGTGAGGGAGGCCTCCAGCCAACAGCCAGTAAAAAACTGAGGCCCTCAGTCCAACAACCCATGAGCAAGTGAATGCTGCCCAAAATCACATGAACGATCTGGGAAGTGGATCCTTCCTCAGTCAGGCTCTTGGATCATAGTGACTCCTGCTGGATCTCCTTGACTGCAAGATCCTTAGGCAGAGGCATCCAGGTAAGCTGCAGCTGGATTTCTGTCCAGGGGAAACTGTGAGTTATTTTAAACCTGAGTTTTGGAGTCTTTTTTTTTTTTTTTGAGATGGAGTCTTGCTCTATTGCCCAGGCTGGAGTGCAGTGGCACGATCTCAGCTCACTGCAACCTCCATCTCCTGGGTTCAAGTGATTCTCCTGCCTCAGCCTCCTGAGTAGCTGGGCTTATAGGCATGCACTACCATGCCCAGCTAATTTTTGTATTTCTTTCTTTCTTTCTTTTTTTTTTTTTTTTTTTTTTTTTTTTTTACTAGAGACAGGGTTTCATCATGTTGGCCAGGCTGGTCTTGAACTCCACACCTCAAGTGATCTGCCCGCCTCAGCCTCCCAAATTGCTAGGATTACAGGCGTGAGCCACCATGCCCAGACTTGAGTAATTTTTATGCAGTAACAGATAACTAATACAGAAACTAAAAAAGACATGACAGGTAAATGCAATGTGTGACCCTGGACTGGATATCGTGGGGAGGAAGAGATACTAAAAGGACATATTGGACAATTGCCAAATTTGAATATTGACAGTATATTAGGTAATAATATTAAACTTCTTAATAGGATTATTGGACTGTGGTTATGTAAGGAAGTGTCCCTTTTATTACGAAATTCACATTGAAGTATTTAGAAATAAAGGAAAATGATATCTGCAATTAACTCTTACATGGTTCAGGGAAAAATTAACAATAATATGCATTATAAGTAGAAAGAGTAGTAAGGCAAATGTGTCAAATTGTTAATTTATGAATCTGGATAAAGGATACATATTTAAAAGATATGTGTACATTTCTTGCAGCTCATCTGTAACTTTGAAAGTATTTTTTAAGGTTTTTTCTAAGTAGTATAGAGAAGCAATTTGTCATTTGTGGCTTAAACCTAAAATGTTACAGAATTTTAAAATTAATTAAGACGTTCATTTCTTTAGTAAGAAAAAAGAGACTTATTTTTTTCTTTTAATAATGATAGTCTTTATCTTTTGGCGCTTTTAAAACCAAATACAAGCATAAATATATTCTGCCCATTGTATTTTCAGGAAAAAATTAGATTTGGCTAAGTTAGATTAAAACGCTATGTATAAATTTCTGTATTTAAATCCTACACTTACTCCGAAGTAAAGACTATTGTTCAAGTAAGGAGACTCAAAAGAAGAAGTTGAAAGGATAACAATCCAATTCTAAGGCCTACCTTGTGCAAAAAGTCAAAATTTGACTTCGGTACCTTCCTGACATTCTATCTTGACAACACTTTGTGACAACCTGACTTGTCACCGTATTCACCTTATTTCCTGTGCTAATCCAAGGATATTTTCTGATTAACATTTTATATCACAAGAATTTTATGTTATTTTCCTCCCCTTAACACTTTTATCCCATCACTTGAGTATTTTACCTTTTAATTTTTCACATTTTCAAGTGAGTGTTGTGGAGACAAATGTTGTCCACTATCCTTCACACCCATCTTCATTTCTTTTCTACCCCCTACTCATTCTCCTTTCTTCTTTTACCTTCTTGGGCGCCTTGCTTTCCTTTCTCTCCCATGGCTTTATCTCTTTGACGCCTTCCCTCTTGCTTCCTCCATACTAACCCCACTTGATATGGTTTGGATCTGAGTCTTTGCCCAAATCTCATGTCAAATTTTAATCTCTGATGTTGGAGGTGGAGCCTGGTGAGAGGCGATTAGATTACGGGGGTGGATTTCTCATAAATGGTGTCGCACCATCCCCTTGGCGCTGTTCTCGTGATCATGAGAGACTTCTCCTGCGATCTGGTTGTTTAAAAGTGTGTAGCGCCGCTCCCCTCCCCGCACCCCCACTCACTTTCTTGCTCCTGCTCTGGCCATGTGATGTGCCTGCTTCCCTTTCACCTTCTGCCATGATTGTAAGCTTCCTGAGGCCTCCCCAGAAGCTGAGCAGATGCCCCCATCATGTTTCCTGTACAGCCTGCAGAACCGTGAACCAATTAAACCTCTTTTCTTTACAAATTTCCCAGTCTCAGATATTTTTTTGTTGTTTGTTTGTTTTTGTTTTTGTTTTTGTTTTTTGAGACAGATCTTGCTCTGTCACCCAGGCTGGAGTGCAGTGGCGCGCTCTCGGCTCACTGCAACCTCTGTCTCCCGGGTTCAAGCAATTCTCCTGCTTCAGTCTCCCGTGTAGCTGGGATTACAGGCATGCGCCACCACACCCAGCTAATTTTTGTATTTTTAATAGAGACGTGGTTTCACGTTTTTGGCCAGGCTGGTCTCGAACTTCTGACTTCGGGTGATACGCCCACCTCAGCCTCCCAAAGTGCTGGGATTACAGGTGTGAGCCACCACACCCGGCCATCAGATATTCCTTTATACCAATGCAAGAACAGACTGATACATCACCCAAGGCCAGCTTTCGCCATTTCATACCTAGATCACAGCAATCACCTCAAAACTGATCCTCTGCCTATAGGCTCTCCAAGCTTCCCCAAACATTACAGAGGCATTCAATTTTAGAAGTTCAGAACCTATACACCTGCCCATTATATCTGGTTTAAACTTACCAAGTTTCTATACTATCATTTCCTTACCTCTGAGAGGTACCAAACCACCAAACCAGTTTTTTTTTTCTTTGACTTACCTGAGCCAGTGTTTCTCTCCCCTTTTAGGGCCACCTATCACTAATATATTTAGGAAAAGACCCATTGCAGGTTTGTTGTGGAGTTCTCTGTTCCCAGCTGTTTCTCCACATTCTGCCATGGCCCACGTGTCACTTAGCACTGTCAGTGGGGACCTGGATAATTTCCTTTAGTCTTGTCCATCTCCTCTTCCACACATAATCACACATAGATGCTGGGAGAAATAATAAGAGGAAGCATAAAATATGAAAAGATAAATTTGAAACTAGCCTCTGTATATGACTTTTTTCCCAACAAAGTCCAACCAAACATCATCTAAGGAGTTAAAGGTTTTGTAGCGGTTTCCTTGTGAGCATACTGTGGAACAGCTGATCTCGAACTCCTGGGCTCAGGTGATCCTCCCACCTCAGCCTCTCAAAGTGTTAGGATTACAGATGTGAGCCACCATGCCTGGCTGACTCTTCTTTTTATAAAATTGCTTTTTCCTCAACTTTTTGTTTTGAAAAGTCATAAGCCTACAGAAAGTTACAAGAATTAATTTATACACCAACATGAAATTTCCTAGTTGTTAATTTTTTCAAAGTTCTCAATCTCTCTTCCCCTCTCTCTCTCTTTCTGAATCATTTGAAAATAAATTACAGGTATCTAGTCAGGCGTGGTGGCTCAAGCCTGTAAACCCAGCACTTTGGGAGGCTGAGGCGGGTGGATTACTTGAGGTCAAGAGTTCGAGACCAGCCTGGCCAACCTGGTGAAATCTCATCTCCACTAAAAATACAAAAATTAGCCAGGCATGGTGGTGGGTGCCTGTAATCCCAGCTCCTTGGGAGGCTGAGGCGGGAGAGAATCGCTTGAACCCAGGAGGCGGAGGTTGCAGCGAGCCAAGATCACACTATTACACTTCAGCCTGGGTGACAGAGTGAGACTCCATCTCAATAAATAAATAAATAAATAAATAAATAAATAAATAAATAAATAACAGATATCCTTGTTTACCCCAGCAAGAATCTAATAACAAAGACATTCTCTTGAATATTCTTACATAACCACAATACAGTGATCAAAATCAGGAAGTTTTAACATTGTTACAACACTACTTTTCTGATATTATTTTCTCGATAATATTCTTTCTAGCCAAGTTTTTGCCATCTAGAGTCACACATTGCATTCGGTTGCCATGTCTTTAGCCTTTTTCACTCTGAAACACTTCACTGCTCTTTCTGTCTTTCGTGGCATTGTCATATTTGGAGGGTAGTGGTCAGTAGTTTTGTAGAACAGCTCTCGCCTTGGGTTTGTCTGATTATTTCCTTATGCTGAAATACAGACCATGCATTTTGGAAGGAAGAGTACAGGAATAATGTGCCCTTCTCAGTGCATCGCATCTGGAGGCTCCTGACGTCCGTTTGTCCCATTATTACTGATGTTAAGCTTAATCACTTCTTCACAGTGAAAGTATCTCTTTCTTCCTTTGTGACTAATTAGTAGTCTGCTTTTATAGCAGCTCTGTTCATAATTGCCAGAAACTGAAATAAATTGAAACGTCTTTCAGTGGATGAATGAATAAACAAAGCAATGCCTTCATACACTGAAATACACTGAACAATAAAAAAGAACAAACTGGCCAGGCATAGTGGCTCATGCCTGTAATCCCAGCACTTTGGGAGGCTGAGGCAGGTGGATCACCTGAGGTCAGGAGTTCAAGATCAGCCTGGTTAACATGGTGAAACCTGTTGTCTACTAGAATTAAAAAATTAGCTGGGTGTGGTGGCGGGCGCCTATAATCTCAGACACACGGGAGGCTGAGGCAGGAGAATCGCTTGAACTCGGGAGACGGACGTTGCTGTGAGCCGAGATCAAGCCACTGCACTCCAGCCTCCAGCCCGGAGACAGAGCAAGACTCCATCTCAAAAAAATTAAGCCAGCCTCAAAAGATATACTGTATGATTCCATTTATGTGACATTCTTCTTGTAGAGACAAAACTATAGTGACAGAGAAGAGATCAGTGGTTGCCAGGAGTTAGAGGAGGGATGACTGTAAAGACATAGCATGAAAGAGTCGTAAGGTAATATAACTGTCCTGTACGCTGAATGTGGTGGTGGTTACATAAATCTATACTTGTGTTAAAATTCATAAAACAAGGCCAGGTGTAGTGACTCATGCCTGTAATCCCAGGTGTGGAAAAAAAATTCATAAAATGATACACCAAAAAATAAGTCAATTTTATAGTTCAGTGATTTTTTTTTTTTTTTTTTTTTTTTTTTTTTCCTGAGACAGATTCTCACTCTGTTGCCCAGGCCGGAGTGCAGTGGAGTGCAGTGGAGTGCAGTGGAGCGCAACGAAGCGTATTGGTGCGATCACAGTTTACTGCAACCTCTGCCTCCCTGGCTCAAGCAATCCACCCCCAACCTAAGCCTCCTGAGTAGCTGGGACCACAGGCCCATGACACCTGGCTAATTTTTGTATTTCTAGTACAGACAGGGTTTCGCCATGTTGGCCAGGCTGTTCTGAACTCCTGACCTCAGGCGATCTGCCTGCCTCAGCCTCCCAAAGTGCTGGGATTACAGGTGTAAACCACCGCACCTGGCTGATAAGTTAATTTTACAGTTTGATGATTTTTCTTTTCCTTTTTCTTTTTTTTTTTTTAAGACGGAATATCACTCTGTTGCCCCAGCTGGAGTGCAGTGGAGTGCAGTGAAGTGTGGTGGCATGATCATAGTTCGTTGCAACCTCTGCCTCCCTGGCTCAAGCAATACCCCCGACCTCAGCCTCCTGAGTAGCTGAGATCACGGGCCCGTACCACCATGCCTGGATAATTTTTGTATTTTTTTGTAGAGACATAGTTTCACCATATTGCCCAAGCTGGTCTTGAACTCCTGGACTCAAGTAATCTGCCCACCTCAACCTCCCAAAGTGCTGGGATTACAGGTGTGAGCCACCATGCTTGGCTGTATGTATGATGACGCTTTAAAATAAAATTTAAAATAATTCACCTGTAAGAAGATACTTGAAGACTCTGTGAACATTTTGTTTAGCTGATAAACACAATCATTACATATCACTCAATTCTTTCTTTCATTCTCCACCTGAGCCCAACTGTCCACTTCTATCCAAACCTTTCAGTGACATAAGGACTTATAGCACCTGTAGTTATCCTCCTGTGGTTAATCATTCCCGCATTCCTACAGACTATCAAATTGACATTTGCAGGCACCGTATCTTAATCACAACCTCTAGAACAGTGTCGTTCTCATATAGGCACGCTTGGAGAATTTATGAATGAATGTGACTTGGCGGCCACCTCTTATGCCGGCGCCTATGCACCTACAGAGACTTCGTGAAGCCCTGGCACATTGTTTTTAATTGTTAAATTTCTCAGTTATGGGTATAATAGAGGCATTAAAGAGCATATAAGATTGTCTTCTCATTATGGATACAGACTTTCATTCTGGTAATCCTATTACACACTTTACCTTTGCATCTGTCTAGTGCAGCCATTAGTTGGCCACAAAATCTGAAATAAATATTTCATATTAAATTTAAAAATTGGCTGGGCATGGTGGCTCACGCCTGTAATCCCAGCACTTTGGGAGGCCGAGGTGGGCAGATCACGAGATCAAGAAATCAAGACCATCCTGGCTAACATGGTGAATACCCTGTCTCTAATAAAAATATAAAAAATTAGCTGGGCGTGGTGGCACATGCCTGTAGTCCCAGCCACTCGGGAGGCTGAGGCAGGAGAATCACTTGAATCTAGAGGTGGTGGTTGCAGTGAGCAGAGATCACGCCGCTGCACTCCAGCCTGGGCGACAGAGGGAGACTCCGTCTCAAAAAAAAAAAAAAAATTAAAAACTATGATGTGCAGATATTTTCCCCTAGTATGAAAGCTTAAGTTATTAAATCTGTAGAAAGGCTGAAGAACTTAATGAGGATGTTTTATGCTAATAGGATAAATTTAATGGTTAAGATGTTAAGGTGGTGTGTTAAGGTGACAAAGGGGAAGTGGAAGGAAAGAGAACTAACGTTACTGGGCAGGTACTACATGCCAGTATCTGCTTCAGGTGCTTTCAAAACATTCTCCCAGTCCCCACCCAACTCTGGGACACACGCTCCATTATGCTCACTGCAGGGTGTGGATGGAAAATGAGAGGGTTAGTTCTACCCAGAAGCACCTGCCTAAGATGCCCTGTGCCCCATCCCTTGGGCCCGCCTGACATTAGTGGCACTAATGTGAACAGCGGCATGCATGCTGCAAGTGCCCCACCTTCAGTGGGTGCTGTGGGGTCCCTTGGGGACACCCAAGCAGGCCACAGCCTGGAAGTGCAGGAGAGTTAGTAAGTAACAGTGGATGGAAGTCAGCAGATTAATGCCCCAGCCTCCTTGTCCTTCAGTGGAACAATGCTGAAGCACAGTCTATGAAGTTCCACAGCTGATCCCGGGTGTAAGTAGGCCTTATTTTTCCATAATGGTTTCCAACTGAGTAGCACACACTTTATAGGCTTTCTCACTTCCTTGTCTCTCTCTTCTCACACCTCACTTCTGCTTCCTGGGATCAATATCATCAGTCAATAGGTAAATGCAGATAGACTACCTGCATCCAAGTCCCTTGCCTTAGACTCTACTTTGCAAGAACCCAAGGTAAGACATACAACAATATTAGTCAGTCTCCTCCTTCTTTAATAATGAAACCCCCAGCCAGGCGTGGTGGCTCGCTCTTGTAATCCTAGCACTTTGGGAGGCCAAGGCAGGCAGATCACCTGAGGTCAGGAGTTCGAGACCAGTCTGGCCAACATGGTGAAACCCCATCTCTACTAAAAATACAAAAATTAGCTGGGTGTGGTGGTGGGCTCCTGTAATCCCAGCTACTCAGGAGGCCGAGGCAGGAGAATCGCTTTAACCCAGGAGGTGGAGGTTGCAGTGAGCGGAGATTGCGCCACTGCACTCCAGGCTGGGCAACAGAGTGAAACTCCATCTCAAAATAAAATAAAATAAAATTTAAAAATATTGAAACCCCCCGGTTTTAGCTGTGCCCAGGACCGTTGAGTTATAGATTATATTATCCCAGCATCTTTGCAACCAGATAAGACCATGTAACTTTTTGCCAATGGGATATTAAGTGCTTTTATTTAACAAGCCTTGCCTTTAAAAGAAATAAGGGTGTATTTTCTTGTTCCTTTGACCATTCCTGCTGTCTGGGATGCAGATGTAATGGCAGGAGCTAGAACAGCCCTCACAGATCCAGAGATAGAAGCCATATTTTGAGGATGGGCTGAGCTGTCCATCCTACCCTACCCTGTTCTGCTTCACTGAGGACTATTTCAGGAGAGAAAAACAAATGTCTCTCTTCCTTTTTTTTTTTTTTTTTGAGACGGAGTCTCGTTCTGTCACCCAGGCTGGAGTGCAGTGGCAGGATCTTGGCTCACTGCAACCTCCGCCTCCCGGTTCAAGCAATTTCTCTGCCCTCAGCCTCCTAAGCAGCTGGGATTACAGGCGCCCGCCACCACGCCCAGCTAATTTTAACATCTCTCTTCTTAAGCCACAGTATTGTAGGGATCTCTCTACTAATGTAGCATGGCACACATATATGGAAATTGGAACAGTGCAGAGATTAGCGTGGCTCCTGTGCAAGGATGACACACAAATTTGTGTTGTGTTCCATACTTTTAACATAGTTGGAAAGAATGAATAAGATCCAGTGTTTGACAGCACAGCAGGGTGAATATAGTCAATAATAATTTAATTGTACATTTAAAAAATCACTAAAAGAGTATAATTAGTCTGTTTGTAACACAAAGGATAAATGCTGGAGGGAATGGAGGCCCCGTATTCCATGATGTGATTATTACACACTGCATGCCTATATCAAAACATCTCATGAACCCCATAAATATGTACACTTATATTTACTCAAAAAAATTTAAAAATAAAATAAAGTAGCGTGGACTGTATTTTTGCAGAGGATAAGATATTGGACAAAGTTATACAGCTTTGGAGTAAGGTGTAAAGGGAAGGTTTGCATTCAAATCTGTGGGAATCCACAGCTCAAGCTCTTAAGTGAGCCCTTCATTTATTGTGGGTGCCTGACTTGCCTCCTATGTGTTGGGGTAGTAAAAAGGCTGAAAAATATTGCATTATTGATGACTCCTCACTGAAAAGATTTACCTTCCTTTATCCAACAGGGGAGGGAAAGGTTAATTCTGAGTTCCATCAACATGCAAATGAGGCTGGCTGCAGGTGGCCTACACCGATAATCCCAGTGCTTTGGGGTCAAGGCAGGAGTATCGCTTGAGCCCAGGAGTTTTTGACCAGCCTGGGCAAGATGGCAAGACCCCCGTCTCCACAAAAAAGAAAGAAGAAGAAAGAAAAGAAAGAAAGAAAGAAAGAAAGATAGATAGAAGGAAGGAAGGAAAGAAAGAAGAAAAAGAAAGAAAGAAAGAGAAAGAAAGAATATTAGCTGGGCATGGTGGCACAGGCCTGTAGTCCCAGCTACACGGGAGGCTGAGGCAGAGGATTGCTTGAGCTCGGAAGTTCGAGGCTGCAGTGAGCTACTATCGTACTACCTCGCTCCAGCCTGGGTTACGGAGTGAGATCCCATAGAAGAAGGAAGGAAGGGAGGAAGGAAGGAAGGGAGGGAGGGAGGGAGGGAGGGAGGGAGGGAAATACAAATGAAAATGGAAGACGTCATGATTCTATGAAGAAAGCTTAAATCTACTGAGGTTAGAATTGCCTTTTTTGTAAGAACCAAAGCAAAATATTTAACCGTTGTTATGAGCTAAATTGTGCCTCCTTTCCCCCATCCCCCGCCCCAAATTCATATTTTGAAGCCCTAACTCCAAGTACCTTAAAATGTGACTGTCATTGGAGGTAAGGTCATGAAAGAGGTAATTAAGTTAAAATGAGGCCATTAAGGTGGGCCCTAATTCAGTCCGACTGGTGTCCTTATAAGAAAAGGAAATTTGCACACACTGAGAGACCCCAGTATGCCTGCATAGAGAAAAGACCATGTGAAGAGGCAGCAAGCAAGCCAAGGAAAGAGGCCTCAGAAGAAACCAACCTGCCGGGACTTCAATCTCGGACCTTCAGCCTCCAGAACTGCAAGGAATACATTTCTGTTATTTAAGACACCCAGTCTTGCCGGGCGCGGTGGCTCACGCCTGTAATCCCAGCACTTTGGGAGGCCGAGGTAGGCGGATCACCTGAGGTCGGGAGTTTGAGACCAGCCTGACCCACATGGAGAAACCCCATCTCTACTAAAAATACAAAATTAGCCGGACTTGGTGGCGCATGCCTGTAATCCCAGCTACTTGGGAAGGCTGAGGCAGGAGAATCGCTTGAACCTGGGAGGTGGAGGTTGCGGTGAGCCAAGATTGCGCCATTGCACTCCAGCCTGGGCAAGAGCAAAACTCTGTCTCAAAAAAAAAAAAAAGACACCCAGTCTGTGATACTTTATTACAGCAGCCCTAGCAAACTAACAGTCACTTACCCTCATCAAGGAAGGATATAGCATGTTTCTACCGGATGAATAATTAAGTAAATGAATAAATGAATGATCATGGTGCTATACTGCTAGGGAAACAACACGAACATTTTGCTCTATAACATGCCATTCATTAAAATACATTTTAATTCAGCTTGACTGAGAGAGAAGAATGCTAGCATGACCTAGCTTAGATATGTGTAGTAATCAAAAAGAACACAAGAGTCTGTGAGTTATTTCAGTTTTACTAAACACAAAATGACATTGTCCTGGATGCCTCTGTAGCCGAGTCAAGAAATCTGAAATGACGAAACAGCAGAATTCTGAATTTCAGGCTAAGTGGCTGCATGAATCTCCAAGAGTGATGAGGTTCTGAAATGAACCATTAAAATTTCATCAAAAGTAGGCCACAGCTGGAGGTCAGAGGAAAAGGTTACATGAGGTTATACAATCCTAAAAGAACAATATTTCATTTTTGGTTTTTAGTGAACCAATTATTTCCATGGTTATAGGAAGCTTCCTATATTTCTAAATAAAGCACCTTAAACACAAAATGCCCAAAATCGAATTCATGTTTTTTCTCTTGGAATTTTCTCTCTCTTTAGAGAGGAATCGTTTTAGTTGCCAATACCATTATCCTCCTAGTCACCCAAACTGGAATTTCGTTTTTGTATAGAACTGAGGACAAAACTTTCTCTGCCATCTCTTTCCATGGAACAGTATCCTGAGTTTCTAGGTAATTCATGTTAAAGTTGTTACCATTTGCAACTATGTATCTGTGTAAAAATTATCTTGCCACTATACAAGAAAAAAAAACTCAGATGTAAAAGAATTGCAATGCTGAGGCTAGTATAAGATACAATTGCCATCCATAATCTCTGTATCAAATTTGCATTCAAACAAACATCATAATGTTCATTGTTTTAATTTATAAAATAAATTTATCCTAATTAAATTTCCTTTTAATCTAAACCTAATTTCTATATTAAAAAGAATATCTTTTGGCCAGGCGCAGTGGCTCACGCCTGTAATCCCAGCACTTTGGGAGGCTGAGGCAGGCGGATCACGAGGTCAGGAGATCGCGACCATCCTGGCTAACACAGTGAAACCCTGTCTCTACTAAAAATACAAAAAAAAAATTAGCTGGGCGTGGTGGCGGGCACCTGTAGTCCCAGCTACTGGGGAGGCTGAGGCAGGAGAATGGCGTGAACCCGGGAGGCGGAGCTTGCAGTGAGCCGAGATCGCGCCACTGCCCTCCAGCCTGGGCGACAGACAGAGACTTCGTCACAAAAAAAAAAAAAAAAGAAAAGAAAAGAAAAGAAAATCTTTTAATGTTGGAATCATGTAAATTTTTTTTTTTTTTCTTTTTTTTTTTGAGATGGAGTTTCACTCTTGTTGCCCAGGCTGGAGTTCAATGGCACAATCTCCACTCACTGCAACCGCCACCTCCCAGGTTCAAGTGATTGTCGTGCCTCAGCCTCCCAAGTAGCTGGGATTACAGGTGCGTGCCACCACACCCTACTAAATTTTTTGTATTGTTAGTAGAGACAGGGTTTCACCATGTTGGCCAGGCTGGTCTTGAACTCCTGACCTCAGGTGATCTGCCCACCTCGGCCTCCCAAAGTGCTGGGATTACAGGCATAAACCACCATGCCCAGCCAGAATGCCATATAAAATTTAATTTGGGAAAAATGTCTGCTGCTATAATTATGTGGAAAAAAAGTCATTTATCTCTAGAATAAAAAGCAAGATCACAAGACAATAGAATGACTCTACTTGCCTCTTCAGCCCATCCCTTGCTACTCAGTCACATCACACATAGTCTCTGGAAAATCATCTTTTTTCTCATTCCATTCCTCCTTCTGCCATCCTCTGTCTACAGTATCCCTTCGCCTGCACTTTAGGCCCACAAACCCTTGAAGATTCAATTCAGATCTCACCAAAAAGTATTTTCTGGCCCACCAAGCCCTGGCGAGAAGTACCTCTTTCAAACATCTCTTACGTTAAACAGCATTATGGAACACTATTGTTTTGGACTGAGCTTCTGCACTAGGCCCCAAGGGACCAGACCAGACCAAAATGGAGTCACTTGTGCTAAATGCCACTTCATCAAAATGAAACTTTAAGGAAGTCGATAGATCTCAAAACAGATCAGTTTTTCCTGAAAACTGGAGATTCCAGTCTGAGTCAGCTATAATAAGGACACTTCCGTTTGCTTAAACTCATATAAAAAAGTAACCTGAAGTAACCTAATGTTTACCAGTCAAGCTTTTTTTTTTTTTCTATTGTTCTGTTTCCTTGTTCCCACCTTGTAAAACCCACTGTTCAGCAGTTGCTCGTGAGAGCTTTCAGTACATTTTATGGAATGAAGGCTGCCCTGATTTATAAATCCCAAATAAATGCCCATCTTTGATCTATAACTAAATTTGTTGTAATTTTGTCTTTTGACACTTAAAATAACATATGTTTTCAATTTTTATATTTACATTTCCCACTAAAGTGAGTGTCTGGAGGAGAGATTGTGCTAGAGATAGCCTAGCACATGGTGGACATGCAGAAATTTTGGAAGGAAGGAAGGAAGGGAGCAAGGGAGGAAGGGAGGAAGGGAGGGAGGGAGGGAGGGAAAGAGGGAGGAGAGGAAAGAGAAAAAGAGAAAGGAAGGGAGGGAAGGAGGAAGACAATTTCATATTAAAGGGCTCGTAAATGAGGCAAGTTTTGCTGTCATGGCATAATTCAAAGGAAATATTAGCTGAGCTATATCTCAAAATTATGTTTAATATCCAGCTATCAGCAAACTGAATTTCCCGCCATAAGATATTCTTTACTGGGGCAGGGGAGGGAGGCCAAGAATTAGTACTCTGAAAGCAACCATTTAAGCTGGAATACTCCTCTGTATCTAAAATATGACAGATGTCTCCAAGTCTTCAGACCGGGTTAACCAGAGGAGAGAAGGGCCTGGGAAGAAAAGACAAAAAAGTAGGCAGTGAGACCTATTTCAGGCCAGTTTCCCAGAGATGGAGGGAGAGAAAGGACAGAACAGTACAGACTCATCAGGAGCAATTCAGTGCCCAGTTACGACATGTTTAAACACTGCCTTTTTTGTGTTTTTTCGACAATCCTGAGATGGGAGGGTGCCACACATTTCTTCATTTGGAGAAACTGAGCTCCTAAAAGATTAGATAGAAGTAAAACTGGTAACAGCAGCCAAACTTTTCAATAGTCGTCTCTCTCCTAGAGCAATGCTCTGTGGAAGGGAGAGAAAACTATGTTGCCTCCCTAATGATAATGTGCTGATTCTGTTTGTTTAACTAAAGCTACACCAGATTAGCAGACCATAATTACAGCTAAAATCCTTGTCTCTGATACAGTTGACAGAATGTCTGTTTCACTGAGCTGAACTCCCAGGAAAGGCTTTACTCAAGGTTAAGCCAGGCTGCCTGAAAGCAATAGTGCTGTTTCAGTGCTACACTGGATACTTTATCTGAGCAGCGGGATTTCCTACACTTGGGTTTCACATGGTTTACTTTGATTTCTTGGGGCGATAAGGACGTTTGCTCTTCTTTGAAAGGTTGTGTTAGTGGTCATACCATTGTAAAACCTTAAGAACTTTCTTTTGTGTCTGGATATGAAGATATCTGCCTTTTTCTTGATATACAACTTTACTAGGACTTCTTTTAGGGAATTCCCCCCTCCATCCCCCAATTCTTTCCTTGCCTTTCAGCTTTGCAGAACGCAATGAAGTCTGTCATTAATAATCTTTCCTTGACCAGGCGCAGTGGCTCACAACTGTAATCCCAGCACTTTGGGAGGCCAAGACGGGTGGATCACCTGCAGTCAGGAGTTTGAGACCAGCCTGGCCAACATGGCGAAACCCCTTCTCAACTACAAAAATAAAAATTAGCCCGGCGTGGTGGCGGGTGGCTGGAATCCCAGCTACCCGGGAGGCTGAGGCAGAAGAATCGCTTGAACCCGGGAGGCGAAGATTGCAGTGAGCCGAGATCCGGCCACTGCACTCCACCCTGGATGACAAGGGTGAAACTCCATCTCAAAATAATAATAATAATAAATCTTTCCTTTATCTAGTCAACTTTGAATGTTATGCTTAATTCCTTGAGACCTAGAAATGGAATTCAGTGTGTTTGTTTGATCACTGGTGGTTTTCTATAGTGGATCGAGGAATGTTCTCACCTCTTGCCAGAATCTTTTAAATAGTCCTGCTCTCTTCTCTGTCAGGTAGCTTCTCTATTCACTGTCATCTACTTTGTGAATCATAAGGCAAATTATCAATGAATTTGACTAAAATTTCAAGAAATAAATCAAGGTGAGAAAAGTGAGCTGACAACAGAGTTGAGAATAAAAGGGGAAGTATTTGACTGGGTCTGTTTTGCTTCCCCGCCCAAAACCATCCCAGACGTTCCTTAAATAGAGCCCACAGTTTGTGGGCTTTCTAATGAATAGTGGCCAAGAGGCAGCCTCACATTTGAGGCATGCTATTACCATTTTTTCATCATTCCCTCTCCTTAATTAGGGTCTTTAAAGGGAGGCTGCCCTCAGATTCTGACAAACAGTATTAGCTTCCTCATAATGCAATGCCTGATCCTGGAGCTATTTTTCAGGATGGTTTGCACTGAGTCTGTGACATTGTCTATATTTCTAGAATGCAGGAGGAATACCTCAACAGAGAATTAGCTGTAGAGGTTCTAAAAAGCCTATTCCTGAAGGCCTGAAGAACTGATTTTAATAACCCATAATAATACGGGAGGGAGATAGAGTTGACTAATTTTCAGTTTCACAGTTTGGCTAATGCCTACAGTAAGATGTATTTTACCTGTACCAAACACACACACACCAAAAAATTCATGAAACAATATTTATCCCTTTTCCATGCAATTCCTTCTATTTTCCATTCTAATTTATTTCAGTTTCTAAATGCAAACCTCCACCCACTGAATTGATTCTCTCACACTAAAGAGTGGCAACCCACTGTTTGAAAAGCACTCAATGGGATGCCCTTTATTTTTCTAACCCTGTAATTCAATATAGAGAGACTCTGAATTGAGGACAAGCCTGATGAGTTTGAGGTATGGAATAAAGGAATCTGATCGGCTCCGGGTTTGTTGTGTTTTTAAATCTTCCTGTGTGTTCATTCTCTTCACCACAGAGAGGACTCTATTATCTTTGCTCAAAGAGCAGACAGTGCTCTAGCTGTTTTCCCCTGCTTAGCTTTGATCCCTGCAGCCATGCTCAGCCCTTCCCCCAAGCCCTCCCTTCCAGATGGATTGAGGCTGTTGAGACTCCAGGGGTGTTCGGGGCTGGGAGCCTGCTGAGTGTTCACTGTTCCCACCTCCAATCTGCTCCATCCTCCAGCTGCATTTCATTCCGGATCTACCAGGTTAATGGGATTATTGTTCTTCTCTGTTATTCTGTTATTTCTTATAGGGTGAATCAGTTTGTTCCTGGGACAATTTTTAGATGGTTGCTGAGATGACAAAAATGGATGGGGATTTTATTTTAGGAATAAGTGTTCTTCATCAGCCAGGATTTAATCTGGGAAGAATTTATTCACTCTCAAATGGGTTACTTTTTGAAGTGACTTAAAAATAAGATTTTTTTGGCTGGGTGTGGTGGCTCACACCTGTAATCCAGCACTTTTGGAATCTGAGGCAGAAGGATTGCTTGAGCCCAGGAATTCAAAACCAGCCTGGGCAACATATTGAGACCCAGTCTCTATTATTTAAAAAAAAAAAATGTAAATAAGATTGTTTTATCAGATAAAAGCAAAGCATACCTTAAGGCACAACTCATGTTTTAATGCCTATATCATCATCAGATCAACCATACAACATTTTAGCTTCAAATTTTAATTTTGGTTAGAAAGATAAAGTGATAGACTGATTATATCATTTATTTTATTCATTATATTCAACAACATTTGCTCAGTACTTATTGGATACAGAGCACATTTATTGACCTCAAGATATCTAGACCTTTAGAAGGGAGTTTTTTTTTTAATGCCTACAGATAGCCACTATATAAAATAAGATTTTAATAAGTGACTATACACAGTATAGTTCACAGCCTAATCACAGTATCTCCTCCTTTTCAGAACTTGTAAGAGTGAAAAGAGAAATTACTCATTCCTAGTGTATCTGTTTTTTCAGGACATCAGATTGCCAAATTTCTGTATTCTTCATTTTAATTAAATGCATGATTGATTGACTGAATGAATGCTGACTGTCTATTTGCTGCCATGTGCTATAAATGTGACGAAATGATCTTCCTATTGATCTTTCTTTGGTTTCTTGATGTTTGTCTCAAAAGAATTGACTTCCCAATACCTGGAACGCATGAGGGTGGAGAGAGACTGAAAAATGGAAAGAAAGAGGCATGAAATAAGGCTACTGGGGACTCGGGTTTTTCCTTCCTCTCTGATTGTCCAAATCCAATAGAAATATAAAGTGAGGCTGGGTGCGGTGGCTCATGCCTGTAATCCCAGCAGTTTGGGAGGCCAAGGCGGGTGGATCACCTGAGGTCAGGAGTTTGAGACCAGCTTGGCCAACATGGTGAAACCCCATCTCTACTAAAAATGCAAAAAATTAGCCAGGAGTGGTGGAACACACTTGTAATCCCAGCTACTCGGGAGGCTAAGGCAGGAGAATTGCTTGATCCTGGGAGACAGAGGTTGCAGTGAGCCGAGATCACACCACTGCACTCCAGCCTGGGCAATAGAGCAAGACTCCATCTTGGAAAAAAAAAAAAGACATATAAAGTGACATAAAATGTAAAATTTTAAACTATAGTAGCTACAATTGAAAAAGTCAAAAGAAACATAAAATTTATTTTTAACAACATATCTTGTACAATCTAATATATCTAAAATATTATCTTTACAATGTGAAATCAACATAAAAAACATTAGTGAGATATTTTACATTCTTTCAGGTATTTTTGGACTATTATCTTCAAAACCTGGCACGTATTCTTCACTAACAGCACATCTCAATTTTGATTAACCATATTTCTTGAGTTCAGTAACCACAAATCACTAGTGGCTGTCATATTGAACAACATAGCCTAGATAAAGAAGCAAAAGTCAAGGAAAATCTAGATAGTTAATAAATTTCTTTAATATTTAGAGGAAGGGACTCTTACTTCATGGGGTAGGAGGAAACCTGAAAACCAGTTTTCTCTTTCTGCTGATGGAGAAATGGGAGTTGCCAACTCAAGATCCACTCCTTTCTCTTCCAGCCTCTCAGACGTGGGGAAATGAGATAGAGCTGGAGCTGAACCTCTCCTACTTCTCTCCAGCACCCCAGAATTAAATCTGCTCTGAGGAAAATAAAGGCAACTCTACAGTCCTCACATTAGTATCATGCCTTGCAGTTGATAAATGCTTTCATGTACAATATATCATTGGATATTTAATCATACTGTGACGTGGTCAGTCGAAGTATTACTATTCTCACTTTATAGATGAATGATCTGGGCCTCAGGGAGATTAAATGGCTTGCTCCAAAGTAGCACAGTTAGTATCCAAGTGTTTTGAAATTTAACCTAGTGTATGTCTCGCTAAACCAGAGCTGCCTGGCAAAAGGAAGTTAAGAAAATATTTACAGAAGTATGTTTTTTTTCTTCTCTGGACACATTTCATCTACTCCACACCCGCCCCCCACAAAAAATAAAAGAAAAGAAAAAAACCACTGGTGATCATTTTGCAGAAATAACCTCTTGGCCAATTGAGCTTTTAACTGGGTTTTTGTATTTTTTTTAAGTTGGACCTCATTGTCTAGTGTAGCAATTTAGAACATCTAATTATTGACAGCAAGTCAGCATATTACAAAGGCAGAGTTTTTGCATTGGCTCTGAAATGTGTTGCAATCATTTTTGTCTGGGAAAACAAACAAAAGTGGATAGGTAGCATGGTTGTTACATGAGATGCTGGCTGAGTCCCAGGCCCTAGGACATTGGCTTACCTACCAACAATACCTCCCTTTCAGGCGATGCCAACTGTTTTATGAGAAGATCACAGTTCTCTGGAAGTGAGCTTTTGTGTTTTGCTCTAATCAGCAGGATCCAACTTTACTACTGTCATGGAGGGAATTACAGTAATTCTACCAACTTTTGAGGCAACCTTCTTCTGACACTGTGTGAAACAGACTGAAAAGACTCTAAAGATGGAGAGAGCTCAATGCTTGAGAAAAGGAATTCTGTCCTTTGAAAGGTCTCTAGAACAAAGGGTATGCAATATGTTTATCACTTCAACTTTGGAAACATAATAGGCTCTAGAAACACATTCTCATTGATCTGTTTCTACTGCTCCTGTTTTTTTTTTCTGCTTCACCCAATTGTCTTCCTATTTTTATCTCTTTCATTCCACTCTGGAGCCATGTTGCTTGGTCAGGCCACCCTTCAAAATAAATGATTTTTTCCCTCTTTCATGTTATACCTGTTTTCTTAATTCTTGGCTGTTACTTTTCTCAGTTAACCTTTGGCAAATAATAATGAAATTAAATTTAGCTGGTTGTAGAGAGAAAGAGTCATTGTAGAAGTTGGGATGGTCTGGAAGTGAATTAAAAAGTATTTTGATAGCCCTCAGAATGTGGACAAAAATAGTAAAAATCCAGCTGGGAGTCAGTGTATCCATTTTATGTCATTTGCAGTAAATTGTTGGGCGTCTCCTTGTAGCCACCACAATAATGCTAATGATGATGACTTCTTGCTTGAAGTGCTGAGTGTTGAATCCTTTGCCCCAGTTATGTGCCATATACTGATTTCCTTAGCAGTAGACAAATACTGGAAACACAAAAGGCAGAAGCCACGTCCTACTAAGCCATTCCCTTTGTCTAGTTTATCACTCAGTTCTGTCTATTCTTTCCTTCCTCTGTGGGAAATGGGGAGTTCATAAATGGTAATAACAAACTTGCAGAAAAATGTTAAGATAGAAACTTTTGTAGCAGCCAGCATTTTTCTTAGAGGAGGTCAAAGCATAAAGAAATAAATTGATCAGCCTCTGTTCCTATCTCCCCCAAAAACTCCTTCTCTAGATATCCTACTCTCAGAAACTAGTAATCAGGCATTATGAAAAATTACTTAATCCACTGGGCCAATTCATGTAGCTTATTAGCTATCTGCCTTTAGACTGAAAAAAAAAAATAGCCAAATTATTTACTAGCAAATCCAGAAAGTAGGTGAAGTTCTTTAGCAGTTTAATGTTACTATAACAGTCTAATTCACAGGAGCACACACATTTATAAAATTCTCATCTGCACGAGTTGGCACACCCACATGAGACAAATGTCATCCATGACAATGGGGCTATCAGGTCTTTTATAGCATACATTCTACTATAAATTTATAGGGATCAAGGAAAAACTTCTCTTTGCCATCTGAAGGCTTACTGAAAAATCAACTGACAAAAGGCAGATTAATAGGCGAAATGGCCTACAGATGTGTTAGTGAGCATGAGGGAGAATCACAGAATGATTGTCCAATATCCCAGTGAGGTACAGATGGTTGTATATACTTCTTAGGGGAAAGACAGATAGAGACGTGTAGATGCTTTTTGGGGGATTTCGATGGGCCTGGAGAACATACAGTGGCCTGGGATAAAGTCTTTTGGGCCAGCAGAGCAGAGAATAGTTTGTGACCAGTCTGTCCAGGCGTGTTGATAGAATTCAGTCTTTCTTCCCATGAGTTCAGTTAATAAAAACTCAGGGAAGGGGCCAGAAGTAATTGTTTTCTTCATTGTCAGCTCCAAAATGTAGGCAAATAAGGAATTTCAGGGGACAACTTCATCCTGCAAGGAGGATTAAGAGACAGGACAGGGAGGAGGCCCAAGAGACCTCGAGGCTTCTTTTTCAGTTCAGCATGTCAAAGTGCCACATTTTGGGGTATCCGTTTCTAAGCTCCAACACATTCAAAGTACCTCAAAAGAACCAGATGCTGCTAAGATAGTTCACAGGGAAGATGCTGTCCTCTTCTCCGTATCCTGTATTTAAAATTCAAGTGGTTTCTCTTTCTAGGCTACCCCGTAACTTTGTTGGTTAAAGGATGCGCTACCCATTTAAAATGTCAAATTACAAAGCCAGAGAACTGGCCTACCTGATTCACATACTTTGCCTTTCTCAACCCCTGTAATCTCAGCATCATACATTCTATCTTTTCAACGTGCATATTAAAAGGTATCTTAAAGACTATCTTACTTGGACTGAAACGTAAGAGTATCTGCGAACGCTGATTCAGCTTGCAAAATACATAGAAAAGTAGCAAGAAAAATGATGTAACATCCCATGTAGTCAGTATACTGGCCTAGTTTCAAGACCGAAAGCAGTCTGAAAGTGTCTGAAAAAAGTCGGAAAATGTGTGTGTGTGTGTGTGTGTGTGTGTGTGTGTGTGTGTGTGCAGCCATGCCTAACAGCTCATGTTTAGCTTTCTTTTTTTTTTTCCTTTTCTTCTTTTTTATAGAGTCTCATTCTGTCACCTAGGCTGGAGTACAGTGGTGCAATCACAGCTCACTGCAGCCTCGATCTCCTGGACTCAACCAATCCTCCTGCCTCAGCCTTCTGGGTAGTTGAGACTACAGGTACATGCCACCACAGTCCCCTAATCTTTTAATTTTTATTTTTAGTAGAGATGAGGTCTCACTATGTTGCCCAGGCTGGTCTTTTTTTTTTTTTTTTTTTTTTTTTGAGACAGAGTCTTGCTCTGTTGCCCAGGCTGGAGTGCAGTGGCTTGATCTCGGCTCACTGCAACCTCTGCCTCCTGGGTTCAAGCAATTCTCTGCCTCGCCTCCTGAGTAGCTGGGATTACAAGCACCTGCCACCACAGCTGGCTAAATTTTTTTGTATTTTTAGTAGAGACAGGGTTTCACCATCTTGGCCAGGCTGGTCTTGAACTCCTGACCTCGTGATCCACCCGCCTCGGCCTCCCAAAGTGCTGGGATTACAGGCATGAGCCACCGTGCCCGGCCACCCAGGCTGGTCTTGAACTCCTGGCCTCAAGCAATCCTCTCGCCTCAGCCTTCCAAAGTGCTGAGATTACAGGCATGACCCACCCAGCCCACTCACATTTGGCTTTCTTTTCCTTTTTTTTTTTAAACTTCAACTTTTATTTCAGATACAGAGGTAGATGTGCTGGTTAGTTGCATGGGAATATTGCATGATGCTGAAGTTTGGGGTTCGAATTCCATCACCCAGGTAGTAAGCATACCACAACATAGGTTTTTCAACCCTCCCACTCCCCACCTTGTAATAGTCTGTAGTGTCTTTTCCCATATTTATGTCCACGTGTGATTAGCTTTTCCCATATTTATGTCCATGTGTGATTAGCTAGGTCACTTCCCAGAATGTTATATACCCACACACATTGAGAAAGTTTTTGGCACTGGAATTGCCCTGGGTGATTGTGTTGGAACAAGTGCCAAAACAGTAACGTTCTTACCTGAAACACTGCTGGGGTTTGCAGGAAGGCACTGATCCACCCTTCCTACAGCTTGTTCATGCCAAAAAATACAAGGAAAGCTGCAGCTCCCAGAGGGAGAGGGAGAGAAACTCTTGCCTCTTTTTAAATGAGTAGACTAAGGGCCGGGGGCGGTGGCTCACGCCTGTAATCCCAGCACTTTGGGAGGCCGAGGTGGGCAGATCACGAGGTCAGGAGATCGAGACCATCCTGGCTAACATGGTGAAACCCCGTCTCTACTACAAATACAAAAAATTAGCCAGGCGTGGTGGTGGGCGCCTGTAGTCCCAGCTACTTGGGAGTCTGAGGCAGGAGAATGGCGTGAACCCGGGAGGCGGAGCTTGCAGTGAACCGAGATCGCGCCACTGCACTCCAGCCTGGGTGACAGAGCCAGACTCCGTCTCAAAAAGAAAAAAAGTTATAAACTAAGATGAAGGGAAAACATAACACAAATATTTTTCAAGGAGTAGTAAGATATTAGAGCCCTAAAAGATTTGATGGGCACATTTGTCTTGCTTGTTTCACCCTCATCATCATCATACGAGTTTATTTCATTTAAAAAACAGAAAACATAGAGAAGCATAGAAAGCATTCCAATCCCCCATAATTCCGCCTCCTAAACATGCATACATTTATAGACTACGGTTCCATGGGACCTGATATATATGGTACCTGATACACATGGATAAATTTTTCCTACCAAAATATCATAAATTATACTGTGTTGTAGAAATTGTCTTTGTTACCTAACAACAAATCACTATGTCAGTATATAAATATTTACCACATCATTGGTTGTTTTTTGGGGTGCTGTTGTTGTTGTTGTTGTTGTTGTTGTTGTTGTTGTTGTTTTGAGACATGATCTCTCTGTGATGCTCAGGCTGGAGTGCAGTGGCGTGATCTCGGTTCACTGCAACCTCTACCTCCTGGGCTCAAGCAATCCTCCCACCTCAGCCTCCTGAATAGCTGGAATCACAGATGTGCCACCATGCCTGGCTAATTGTTTGTATTTTTGGTAGAGACAGGGTTTCACCATGTTGCCCAGGCTGGTCTCCAACTCCTGAGCTCAAGCAATCCTCCCATCTTGGCCTCCCAAAGTGCTGTGATTACAGGCCTGAGCCACTTCGCCCAGCATACCACATCATTGTTAATGGGTACATAGTATTCTCTTAAGTGGGTGTATTATAAGTTATTTAACTAATACCCTATGATTGATTGCTTGAATTCTTTTCAACTTCTATAATTATAATTAATTCTACAATAAACAGCCTTCTGGCCAGGTGCAGTGGCTCACGCCTGTAATCCTAACACTTTGGGAGGCTGAAGAGGATGAATTACCTGAGGTCAGGAGTTCAAGAACAGCCTAGCCAACATGGTGAAACCCCGTCTCCACTAAAAACACAAGATTAGCTGGCTGTGGCAGCACATGCCTGTAATCCCAGCTACTTGGGAGACTGAGGCAGGAAAATCGCATGAACCCAGGAGGCAGAGGTTGCAGTGAGCTGAGATCAGGCCATTGCACTCCAGCCTGGGTGATAGAGCGACACTCTGTCTCAAAAATAAATAAATAAAAATTGATTAATAAATTAGCAAACCCAGATTTCAGGTGTCTCCTAATTTGAGGGACCAGGAGGGAACACCAAGACCATATATAGCTGCATTTGTGTTCATCCCTTACCTTATGACTACCAGGATACGTGAACTCAGCCTATCTTTGAAGCTCTTAAATAATCCTCTAATGTAAAAACCTCAGTGAACATGTAAACATAACTGGAGTTTTCATAGAGAAGGTGGAAAACAGGTTTTGCAAAACACATCTCACAGAAAAAAATCCCTCATAGACATGTCTGTTCTTACTCATTATCTGTTATATCTGGGAATGGGGTAGAGGGTGGCTGGCAAACAAATCAGTTCTTCTGCTCAACTTGCTTCCTCAAACTTGCCTTGATGCTCAGCCAAACAAAGGGCCCTCCAGTTACCAGAAATTGCCCTCCTCAGAAGAAAATTTAGCAATCATCTAAACTTGTTTTAAACATGCCCTTTGAGATATCACGCCCAGCTCCAGCAGTCTGTATTAGAGTATTTCTTCAGATCCTTGTCTGTTAAATCCTTCAAGAGTGTTAACTTTTCTTCACCTAGTTTCTGCCCATTTCTTGTCAATTTTCTTTCTAGTTTTTTTTTCTTATCTTTCTTTCTGTTTTTTGTTTGTTTGTTTGTTTTGGTTTTGGTTTTGGGTTTTTTTCGAGACAGTCTTGTGCTATATTGCCCAAGCTGATCTCCAACTCCTGAGCTCGGGCAATCCTCCCACCTCAGCCTCCTGAGTAGCTGGGATTACAGATGTGTGGCATCATGCTCAGCTCTTTTTCTAATAATTTTTTCTTCTCTGGTTGCTACTGCAGTTGGTAACTTTACTCCACTATATTATCTAATCAAGTCTTCTTTATATATAGAAAAACTATTGATTTAGATACTTTTGTGTGTGTGAAGTCAACTAGCTTACTGATTTATCTCATTGTTTCTTCTGTTTTAATTGATATATTATTATCTGCAAACAATAATTGTGTCTCCTCTTTCAAGTATTCATACCTCTTACTACTTTCTCACATCTAATTACATTGAGTAATTACACTGAGTAGTACCACTAAATTAGGAGTACTAGTAGTGATGATGGACTTCTTTGCCTTCCATTGCAAAATCTTTTAATGCTTCCATGAAAAACGATACTGGCTTTGACATATAGTTTAAACATATACACACATACACACACAATTTTAATTTCAAAGACTTTACATTTATTCCTATTTAGTGATGGTTTAAGTTCCTTATCTGTATATTTGCTTTGTTTGCTTTTATTTTTAAACTAGGAAGAAATATTGGATTTGTCAAAGTCCTTTGAGATACCAGTCTACTGACCCATACTAAATTTGAATTATCTTCTTTTTAAACACTTAAATAAACTTAGACATGTTTATGGGTTGTTCATTCTATTGTACTGATCTACAAGTCATTTCTAACACCAATAAAGTGCAGGTCTATTTATTGAACATTTTAATATATTATAATAGGTAGAAATTTTAGTCCTTCTATTTTTTTTTTTTTTTTTTTTTTTGAGAGGGAGTCTCGCTCTGTTGCCCAGGCTGGAGTGCAGTGGCACTATCTTGGCTCACTGCAAGCTCCACCTCCCAGGTTCACGCCATTCTCCTGCCTCAGCCTCCCGAGTAGCTGGGACTACAGGTGCCCGCTGCCATGCCCGGCTAATTTTTGTATTTTTTTTTAGTAGACACGGGGTTTCACCTTTTTAGCCAGGATGGTCTTGATCTCCTGACCTCGTAATCTGCCCACCTCAGCCACCCAAAGTGCCGGGATTACAGGCATGAGCCACCGTGCCCGGCGTCCTTCTATTTTTTTAATCTTTAAGATTTTCTAGGTAGGGCATGGTGGCTGTAATCCCAGCACTTTGGGAGGCCAAGGTGGAAGAATCGCTTGAGCTCAGGAGTTTGGGACCACCCTGGGCAACATAGTGAGACCCCATCTCATAAAAAATAAAGATAAAATAAAATAATAAAATTAATTAATTTGAAAAATATTTTCTTGCTTCATGTGTCTTACTATTCTAACCATTATTATATTACTATCATGTAGATAGGCAAAATTAATAAGATAGTTAGAAAATAATACAAAATAATTTGGGGCACTTTTATTTAAAAATTAAAATACATCCAGTACCATAAATTCCAGGAGAGGCAGAAATCAATATGAGCTTAATGAGTGATGAAAATTACCACAGATTTATTTTTTGCAGATACAGAAGATGAGAGACAGAAAAAGAGAGAAATTACAGAGTGACGGAGAAGGCAGACATCATGCAACATGCTCAAGGGCTATTCATTTTAAGCTGAAACATACATGTGTAGAAAGCATCCTTGTACTTATAATCCCAATGACTATGAAGAAAAATAATTTAGCCAAATAGTTCCTAGAACAGGAAAAATAAGGAATTATATTTTGAGATAAGAAGTTAAGCTCTAGTATAACAATGATATTGGGTCAAAGAAAAATGAAAACAAATTTTAAAAACGTTGCAACATGAATAAAAGCTTCACCAAATCGGGAGTCTATTATAAGCATGTTTTGAGTTATTTTCTTTCCCAAAGACTTCATTTTTGTTTCAATTTATTTCAGTAGTGTACACTTCTGAAAATATTTAATTAATGTCGTACTGGTTCTCGTAAAAGGTGAGGTGGAGCAATTCCATTAAGCTATAGTGAGGTGAAGAGAGAATATCTGGTGAATGAATTTGAAATAAGCTCCTTCGCGATATGCCCCTTCCATAACCTCTGTATCCTTGTCATCCCAAACTGCCCACATTTCGCTGAACTCCTTGCACTTCTCAGAGGACATCTTACCTGTCAACGCACGGTATCAGTTGGCTGGGGGAGGTCCCCAAATACTGGTGAGACCCTGACCCCTGCTAGTGTCCAGGCACTTGACACCGATATAGAAGGAATCCAAAGACGACGCGTCAGAAAAAAGTGACTGTATGAAGATTTACTGCAAAGTGAATCTCCACGGAAGTGCAGTTCAGGCCTACTCAAGAGAGAGACACTCCCAGCGGGGCTTGGGGCTGCTATCTTTATGGGTTTCTTTAGCCAAAGGGTGAAATATTCATGAAGATTTCTGGAAAAAAGGTGAAGATTTCTTGGAACTGTGGTGCCACCCATTTTTACACCAAATATGGGTGTTCCCAGAAGTGTCATGGCATTGGTGGGTATGTAATTTAGTATGTTAATGAATGTACAGTGAAGTCCTCATGAGACCTAGGTGAAATCCAGCACCATGTTGGGTCCAGTCAGCCTCAGCCAGCTTGGTCTACACCCTGGTTTGCAAAGTATCAGCCCCTAGTTTATGCAGCTATTTCAACAGTTTCCTTTTTGCTAGTCATGTGAAACTGCTGCCTAGAATTTTCTATTCTCCTACCACCACGCTGTATTATTCCTGTCTCACTACCCTTCAACTTCCACCCACTTTTCCTCTGGATACTTGTACAGTACTCAGTTTCAGACATAGGAGTGTGGAAATCGTCCCCTGCGTCCCAGTCTGAGACAGGTAGTTCTTTTTTTTTGCCATCGCATCTCATGCACGCCTCTCTGAATCACTGGTTTTCTTGACTGTCTCCCTCAGCAGAGACACCATGGAAGGCATCTTAATTGAACATTCAGCATTTAGCATATGGAAGCATTAAAGATGTTATGCAAAAAACATAAGCTTTTTTTTTAACATCTTAAGAAATGTGGGCTCAAGCTCTGCTCCCTACTGTATTTATTTTTCTTAATACCCTTGTGGTTAAAATGTCACATAACGATGTCACATAATCTCACTAATATCATATGTTATGGGTATGATATTAATAGTCATATTGAAACTGTTAATGAATCACATCAAGAAAGCCCGTCTCCTTTAGTGTCTTATAAAAATTATAGAGGAAAAACAGTGCAAGTCAGTAAGTATAATATTAAGGGGCCGGGTGTGGTGGCTCACACCTATAATCCCAGCACTTTGGAAGGCCGAGGCCAGCGAATCATGTGAGATTAAGAGTTCGAGACCAGCCTAACATACTGAAACCCCATCTCTATTAAAAATACAAAAATCAGCCAGGCGTAGTGGCGGGCGCCTGTAATCCCAGCTACTTGGGAGGATGAGGAGGAGAATCACTTGAACCCGGGAGGCAGAGGTTGCAGAGGTTGCAGTGAGCTGAGATCGCGCCATTGCACTCCAGCCCGTCTGACAGAGCAAGAATATGTAAAAAAAAAAAAAAAAAAAAAAGAATAAGGGAATCAACCGGGCTCAGTGGCTCATGACTGAAATCCCAATACTTTGGGAGGCTGAGGCAGGAGGATCACTTGAGCCCAGTAGTTTGATCCCAATCTGGGCAACACAGGGAGATCCCCGTCTCTACAAAAATTTTTTTTAAAAAGGAGAATAAGGGAATCATAAAGTTGGAAAGGTAGGTGAAAATCATTCATCCTGTGGTTCCTAACTCTGGCTGAGCTTTTAATAAAATGCCAACAACGCCCAGGTCTTATGCTAAGAAAATTTGATTACACTTGTCTTATGTGGTGAAGGAGTAGCTGTGTATGTGCGGGTGTGTGCATGTGTACGCGTGTGTGTGCGTGTGTGCATGTGTGTAGAGACAGGGGCTCACTATGTTGCTCAGGCTGGTGTCAAACTCCTGAGCTCAAGCAATCCACCTGCCTCAGCCTCCCACAGTGCTGGGATTACAGGCATAAGCCAGCAGGCCCGGGTAAGCAGTATTTTTTTAAAGTTCCCCAAATACTTCTAATATGCACCCAGAATTAAGGACACCCCATCTAATCCTACTCCATGTTGCCTAATCATTTTCCTGATGAGGCAACATGAGAGGTGACGTCACTTAGGAGAGTGAGTAAGGGACACACTAAAAATAACTAAAGTTACTCAACGTAAAATGGTCTCTTTCCATCAGATCATAGATTCATTATGGAAGGAATGATCAGAAAATCAAGAGATTGGGAAGAATTGGCTTGTTTAGATGACCAGTACGGGTGAGATTAACTAGACGGAAAGTAAAGCAACCGCAAGCTGTATGTGGTGGCACTTCAAATAGGAGTAGTGGGAACTAACATGAAAAGAAAAAAATGATTACAGTTGGCAGGCAAAGGAGGGATCTGTGCAGGAAATAACTTGGCTGAATAAATAGAATGAGCTAAGACTAGATTATCCAAACACGAGATTCATTTCTAAATCAGACAGAGCTGAACTTAACAACAACTCTATCTACTTGTAGTTTCCTCTCTGTATAAATTTTACACTGCTAGTGAGCATGGATTTACAGTTATCTGCAAATCTTACTCCTGAAAAATGAGAATATAGACAGCTCCCTGATTTGGAGGAACTGAGAATGGAAATTACATTGTTGCATGAGGTCAAATATTTCTCAGGTTTATCTTACACATTTAGAATATTAAAAAAATAAATTGGGGATAGCAATGAGGGAGATCAATGCAGGAGGTCAACCGATATTTATTGGCAGAAGAGCAAGGGAAAAAATGTGATGGTGTTTTGTTTTCCATCAACACCTCCAATCTCTTCATCCTCCCTGCAAGCCAACTTTATTCCCAGATGGTCTTTAAATTCTAATATTTAAAGAAATATAGTCTTTCCAGGAGCAGTAGCCCGCGCCTGTAGGAAGGTTGCTTGAGGCCAGGAGTTTGAGACCAGCCTAGGCAACATGGTGAGACTCAAATCTTTTTTTTTTTTCTGAGACAGAGTCTCCCTCTGTCACCCATGCTGGAGTGCAGGGGTGCGATCACGGCTGACTATAACCTCCGTCTCCCGGGTTCAAGCGATTCTCCTGTCTCAGCTTCCCGAGTAGCTAGGATTACAGGCGTATGCCGTCACACCTAGCTAATTTTTGTATTTTTAATAGAGACGGGGTTTCACCATGTTGGTGAGGCTGGTCTGGAACTCCTGACCTCAGGTGATCTGCCGGCCTCGGCCTCTGAAAGTGCTGGGATTACAGGCATGAGCCACCACTCCCGAACAAGACTGAAATCTAAAAAAATTTTAAAAATAAATAAATAAATAAATAAAAACGTTACAGCTCAGCTCTTTTAGAATTTGTCTAACAGATTTCTTAGTCTTCACCAGGACACCCCCTACCCCCACCACCCCACCAAAAAATGTTTTATCCAGGATAAAACTGCTTGCCTTATTATTTTCTTAATTTCATGCTGTAATCGTGTATACAGTTTCCCAACTTTTTTAGCATTAATCTTTCAAAATACAATTATCTCAGTTTGTGATCCTGATCATATGTCAAGTAATATAATTTTGTGACTCATACTTTCGGAATATTTTGTCTTAGCTTCCTGATTTTTATACACACATATACAAAGAAATCTCCATTTTTCTTTATTCTTCTTTTATTTATTTATTTATGTATTTTTGAAGATGGGGTCTCACTCTGTTGCCCAGACTGGGTGTGGCTGGAATGGTGTGAGACTTAGAAATTACTGTAGATGTTGTTCATCCAAGTTGTCATAATGAAAATTGTGAGACATTCAAATCACTCTTTTTTATGTTATGAACCATGTGCTTCACAAACCCAGATCTCAAAGCTGTGTAGTAATCCTACTGTAGATTCAATCTAAATGTCAGCCCACGCAAATACAGACTATTTGATATAGAAATATTCCCACCCAAATATTACTTCCCAATAATTGTAATAGTAAGCCCGTACAAAAATAAAGCATCAAAGACTTTTTAGCTGCCTAGCTACCATCCACTCTCTTTTCTATAGGTTTTCAAAAGTCTAATGGTTCCAACTTCTAATGGACTCAGCATTCGTCAGGGAAACTAACTCCCAATACTCCTTGACCCTTGCACCGTAATTCATAATGCTTCCATTTTTTTGCTAAAAGAATCATCAATGGCTCTTGAATTTTTTTTTTTTTTTTTTTTTTTTTTTTTTTTTTTTTTGCACATATCCATCCACAAATGTCCCTCTTCCATTCTCCCCACGGGTACAGTGATATCTAATAATGAGTTACAAATTTTTTTTGTTTCCCCTTTAATAAATTTAGTACTGGTGTGGCTCTGAATAATTACTAAACAGCCAATTTTATGTCTTTAAAGTATATGTATCCAGGCCGGGCGCGGCGGCTCACGCCTGTAATCCCAGCACTTTGGGAGGCCGAGGTGGGCGGATCATAAAGTCAGGAGATCGAGACCATCCTGGCTAACACAGTGAAACCTCGTTTCTACTAAAAATACAAAAAATCAGCTGGGCGTGGTGGCGGGCGCCTGTAGTCCCAGCTACTCGGGAGGCTGAGGCAGGAGAATGGTGTGAACCCGGGAGGCGGAGCTTGCAGTGAGCCGAGATCGCGCCACTCCAACCTGGGCGACAGAGAGAGACCCCGTCTCAAAAAAAAAAAAAAAATTGCGTCCACCTCTTCCTTATATGAACCGTTGTGAAGACTAGGGATAAAGTGAAGAGCCCGGATCTATCTGAAACACTCTTATCAATTGTTAGCTGTTATTTTTACTCTTTTCCCCTATACTCTTTTATATGTTTAGTGTCTTACAGGAAGAGGTTAAAAAGTGCAGGGGTGGGGGCAATAGGGGACAGGGAGAATATAATAAAGGATTAAGTAATTAAATAGAAGATAGGAAAGGGTACTCCAAAAACAAGTGCCCGTTCCAGAACTTGCTTCCTAGTAAAGCAAGGTCCTCAGGCCATCTTCTCTGAACCTTGATTCCACTGTATTTTCAGTGTGCGAACAGTGATTTAAATCAGTCCATTTTAGCTGTCAAACTCATACGGTTTGAGAAGATTCATAACCCCAGAGAGAGCGTTTACGAAGGAGGGATTAACATGGCAAACACATGCGCAAACTCCAGATGGCTGAGCTGAGACATGTTTGGGGGAAAGTCTCTCTCCTGACTGGGGAGGAAATGCTATATGGGAGGAAAACTACTGTCTGTGGTGATAAAGTATGGTCAGTTAGTCACTGGGTCACAAAGCCTGTTCTACAAATCATTCAATTTAAGAAGCATTTGGGACCCCTCGAAAGTTTTTTTGTTTGTTTTTGAGACGAAGTTTCTCTCATTGTTGCTGTGGCTGGAATACAACGGTGCAGTCTCGGCTCACCGCAACCTCCCGCGCACGGTCCAAAACACATTCTCATACTGCATGGGCCGGGAATCGAACCCGGGCCTCCCGCGTGGCAGGCGAGAATTCTACCACTGAACCACCCATGCTCCAATAGAAAAGTTGGGGAAAAGTAGTAACATGATTGGAACGCGACTGGAAGGTGTTCTTTGTTGCAAGAGACTAGATAATGGAGAAGGAAGATGATAATATTTTGGTCACTTGGCTGGGCATGGTGGCTCATGCCTGTAATCTCAGCACTTTCGGAGGCCGAGTGGGGAGGATTGCTTGAGCCCAGCAGTTCGAGACCAGCCTGGGCAACACAGGGAGACTCTTGTCTCTAAAAAAAAAAACTAAAAAAAAAGAAAATGAGCCGGGCATGGTGGCACGTGCCTGTAGTCCCAGCTACTCAGGAGCCTGAGGAGGGAGGATTGCTTGAGCCTGGGAGGTCAAGGCTGCAGCGAGCTGTGGTCATGCCACTTGCAATCCAGCCTAGGTGACAGAGTGAGACACTGCCTCAACAGCAACAAAAAAGTTGGTCACTTGAAGTACTGCTACTTATTGATTCATGATACAATTAAATGTTGCCTCTCCAGATTGTTTGGGGGAATTGGGGGGTTTTTTGAGAATAAAGTGCTCCAGATAGCCGTGTGAGTACCTCTTGAATAAACACCAGTTTTTTTAAAAATTGAATTCATTTATATAAAAATATAAATTGCATTAAATGCTATTTATATTAAATGCTTTCCTGCCATCTTAAGCAGAATGCGCTGAATAATACCTTACTGAGGACTCAGCACCGTGACAGCCATTGCTGATTATTGCAGTGAACTGTGATTCAGTGATGTGGGACACACCGTCAAGGAAGTGAGTGCAATGAGAGCTCCACATACACAAAGTTCAGAAAAAAACAAAGCACAGGAGGCTGTTTGCTTTCTAACTACTCGTTTCACCCCTGGACTCTGGTGTACTCTCCAGCATGCCCCACTTCAGGAAGGATATTGGCAAAGTGGAGTATTCTAGCTAAGAAAAGAAGCTAGGATGGTAAGCGCTATTGAAACAAGGTTCAGCCAGCAAAATGTCTGAAAGCGTTAGAGAAGCTTAACTTAGAGAAAACTTATATATAAATATTTAAATGTTGGTAGTATTGTCTTGTGACGATGCCTTGAATAGAAACCTGTAAATGTCAACCTGGTCTCTACTAAAACTACAAAAATTAGCCAGGCGTGGTGGTGCAAGCCGGTGGTCCCAGCTATTCAGGAGGCTGAGGCAGGAGAATCGCTTGAACCTGGGAGGCGGAGGCTGCAGTGAGCCGAGATCGCGCCATTGCACTCCAGCCTGGACAACAGAGCGAGACTCTGTCTCAAAAAAAAGAAAAAAGAAAAAAAAAGAAAAAAGAAAGAGAGAAGGGGTGGGGAGAGAGAGGAATAAAGAAAACTGTAAATATCTAATAGAATACTAAGACTAATTGGTAAAAATCATTACAGAAAAGCAGATTTTGGGCCGGACGCGGTCGCTCACGCCTGTAATCCCAACACTTTGGGAGGCCGAGGCTGGCGGATCACCTGAGGTTGGGAGTTCGAGACCACCCTGACCAACATGGAGAAACCCCGTCTCTACTAAAAACACAAAATTAGTCGGGTATGGTGGCACATGCCTGTAATCCCAGCTACTCGGGAGGCTGAGGCAGGAGAATCGCTTGAACCCAGGAGGCGGAGGTTGCAGTGAGCCGGAGATCGCGCCATTGCACTCCAGCCTGGGCAACAAGAACGAAACTCCGTCTCAAAAAAAAAAAGAAAAGCGGATTTTGATTCAATATGAAAGAAACTCCTCTTTATAATTCATTTTGATTCATAATTTATGTGCAAGATCTTACTTGGTTTCGCAGGTAATGGAATAATGAGCGAACAAAAGTCCCAAACTCAAAAAAGACATTAACCTAGGGTAGCTGGAATGGAGAGTGCATGAGGCGAGGAGCAATGAGAGTTGGAGAAGCAAATGGGACTAGATCATGGAGGGCCTGAAAAGGTAGGATTGTTTTAAACAAGTAACTGGAAGTGATAAATCATTTTAAAATATTTTTAACTCACATTTTAATTACAAAGCTAATTATTATAAAAGTAAAATAAGTTTATTAAAATTTTAAATATATCAAAATATATTATGTAAAAGTGAAAGTTCACCCTAACCCCAATTTACAGAGGTACCTGTGAGTCGTTTAGCCGTGTCTTTTTTTTTTGAGACAGAGTTTCGCCCTTGCCCAGCCTGGAGTGCAGTGGTGCCATCTCGGCTCACTGCAGCCTCCGCCTCCTGGGTTCAAGCAATTCTCCTGCTTCAGCCTCCTGAGTAGCCGGGATTACAGGTGCCCACCACCATGCCTGGCTAATTTTTTTTAGTTGAGACGGGGTTCCGCATGTTGGCCAGGCTGGTCTCAAACTCCTGGCCTCTCAGGTAATCCACCCGCCTTGGCCTCCCAAAGTGCTGGGATTACAGGCGTGAGTCACTGTGCCTGGTTTTTTGTTTTTTGGTTTTTTTCTGAGATGGAGTCTCACTCTGTCACCCAGGCTGGAGTGCAGTGGCACAATCTCGGCTCACAGCAACCTCAGCCTCCGGGGTTCAAGTAGCTGGGATTACAGACACGTGCCACCATGCCAGGATAATTTTTGTATTTTTAGTAGAGACAGGGTTTCGCCATGTTGGCCGGGGTGGTCTCGAACTCCTGACCTCAAGTGATTCACCAGCCTCCACCTCCCAAAGTGCTGGGATTACAGGTGTGAGCCACCACACCCGGCCCCTGGCCTGTGCCTTTACTTGACCTTTTTGTTGCTATGTGTTCCACATCTATAAAATGAGGATCATAATAGTACATACCCAATAGAGGCAACATGAAAATTAAATTAATTACCGCCAACTCCATAAAGGCAGGGATTTTGTTTGATTTAGGGGTTTTCAACCTCTGTACTACTGATATTTTAGGCTGAATAATTTCCGGTAGTGGAAAGAGGGGCTGGTGTCCTGCACACTGTGGGTTGTGTAGCAGCATCTCTGGCTTCTACCCACTTCTACCTGCAACAAAAACTATTTATAGACATGGCCAAATGTCCCCTGGGGGGCAAAATCACCCAGGTTGAAAACCACTGGTCTAATTTACTGCTGAGAGCCTGTCACCCAGCACAGCATGCAATAAATATTTGTTGAATTGAATGAATGAAGTGAATGCATATAGGAAGCCCTCAGTAAGTGTTACCTATTTTTATTACACTATTTTCCAACTATATAAATTTCTACATAAGTGGGATCCAATTATGTGTACTTCAAGGCAAATTGCATTTTTTCTCTAACAATCTACCTTGGTCATACTTTTACATCACCACCACCATTTTATACAGTTGTATCTCAATTGCTTTCTATGGCGTGAAAGTAGTTTTATAATTCATTTATTCAATTCATTATTGATGTGCATATAGGCTAATTTCAATTTGTTGTTATAAATAATGCTACAAAGAACATTTTTCATTATGAATTTTTATTTACTGTCACATCCGGGGCTATGCAATGTATCGTGTCCTAATTTGGAAAGGGATTTTGTATTAGGCAGGTTTCTCCAGAGAAAGAGAATCAATAGGATGTATATACACACAAGGAAACTTGTTTATAAAGAAATTGTCTTACACAATTATGGGGGTTGGCAAGTCCAAAATCTGCAGGGTAGACCAGCTGGCTGAAGACCCAGGAAAGAGTTGATGCTGCAGTTCAAGTCCGAAGGTCATCTGCTACAGATTCCCTTTTGCGGCAGGTAGCTCAGTCTTTCATTCTATTCAAGCCATCAACTGATTGGATGAGACTTACCCACATTAGGAAGAGTAATCTGGGCCAGGCGTGATGGCTCACACCTGTAATTCCAGCACTTTGGGAGGCCAAGGCACGTGGATCCCTTGAGCTCAGGAGTTTGAGACCAGCCTGGGCAACGTGGCAAAATCCCAATTCTACAAAAAATACAAAAATTAGCTGGGCATGGAGGCGCATGCCTGTGGTCCCAGCTATTCACAAGGCTGAGGTGGGAGGATCGTTTGATCCCAGGAGGTCGAGGCTGCAGTGAGCTGAGATTGTGCCACTGCACTCCAGTCTGGGCGACAGAGCGAGACTCCATCTCAAAAAATATATAAATAAATAAAATAAAATAAAATACTAACACAGAAATTAGCCAGTTGTGGTGGCATGCTCCTGTAATCCCATGTACTCAGGAGGCTGAGGCAAGAGAATTGCTTGAACTCAGGAGGTGGGGGTTGCAGTGAGACGAGATCTGCCACTGCACTCCAGCTTGGGCGACAAAGCAAGAATCTGTCTCAGAGGGTGGAGGTGGGGGGTGGGGAAAGAACTACCTGGGACTGCATACTTTATAAAGAAAATAGGTTTAATTGACTCACAGTTCTGCATGGCTGCGGAGATCTCAGGAAACTTTCAATCATGGTAGAAGGTGAAGGAGAAGCAAGCACCTTCCTCATGAGGTGGCAGGAGAGACAGAGGATGAGAAATGCTACACTTTTAAACCATCAGATCTCATGAGAACTCACTATCACAAGAACAGCATGGGGGAAACCACCCCCATGATCCAATCACCTCCCACCAGGTCCCACCCTCAACATGTGGGGATTACAGTTAGAGATGAGATTTGAGTGGGGACACAAAGCCAAACCATATCATCCTGTCTTAAAAATGAAAAAAGTAATGGTAACCTGTCTTATTCAAAGTCCACCAACTTGAATGTCAATTTCATCCAAAAACACGCTCTCAGAAACATCCAGAATAATGTTTGATCATATATCTGGGTACTACGACCCAGCCAAGTTAAAGAAAATAAAATTAGCCCAGTGCAGTAGCTCACGCCTGTAATCCCAGCATTTTGGGAGGCTGAGGCGGGTAGATTGCTTGAGCCCAGGAGTTCAAGACCAGCTTGGACAACATGGAGAAACTCCGTTTCTACAAAGAGATAAAAAATTAGCAGGGTGTGGTGGCGCACACCTGTAGTCCCTGCTATTAAGGAGGCTGAGATGGAAGGATTGCTTGAGCCTGGGAGATTGAGGCTACAGGGTGCTGTGATTGTGCTACTGCACTCCAGCCTGGATGATTGAGTGAGAGCCTGTCTCAAAAAAAAAAAAAAAAAAAAAAATCCATTCCAAATCAGGAGTGCTGGTAAAAAAAAAAAAAAAAGAAAAAAGAAAATTTATCACACATAAAATTAATCATCACAGATTCCTTGCCAACACATCAGCAGAACTGTCTGACCACCCAAAAAGAGAACTGTTGATGTGAATTGTGTGCTAACCAGGAGCCTGGACTGGACAACCTCTCTATGCACGTGGGGTTCTGAGTCTGGAAAGAGATGCCATCTGAGAATGGTGACATATGTCTTTCTCTTTCTTCCTAACCATGGCTACAGACTAGTCTATTTTTGTGGTTTATCTGCCTACTGTTTAGAATTATTCTGTCTTCTTGGGGCTGTCAGGCACTCAACTGACACTTCTTGATGCTATTGCTGTGTCTGCCTTGAGCAGCTAATGATGGATGTGAAAACCCTTTTATAATTGTTCATGCCAAAGGAAATGTGCAGCCACATGCTCCTGTGGTCTCCTGTGGGCTAAATAAACCCTGATAACCAAGCTTATTATCATTATGTCTAAAATTAAAGTAAACAAATAATGAGTGAGGGCTTGAGTGGTTTATTGTGGTTGAAAAGTACTGACTGACTTAACACATGAATCTTATAACACCTATTTATATGGGTAAAGATTTGGAGGGTTATTCTAGTTTCCCGTCTGGGTTCCAGATATGTGAGATTGCTGGGTGGGAGAATGTTATAGATTGTAGGTTTGTTGTCTTAAGGCAGGTAGCTGTCATTTCTGCCTAAATTATCTGTAAGGCAAGAAACCAAATATATAAATTAATACCATAAATAAGCAAACAAATAATTCTCTAATCTCAATCAATACTTCCCTACTTGTGAACTGAAGAATTAATACAGTCTCTTTGTTTGCTGCTTGGCATGAGTTTCCTTTACCTTTAAAATTAGGTTTGTGTTCATGAAACAAGGTTAGAAATTTAGGGAAGGGAAGAAATCTACTATTTAAAAATATATGACTATTTATTTTTAGCTACCACTTTTTAGCACCTAGGTATTAAAATACATAATAATTAGGAGCTAAGTGTATCCCATAATCTGTCATCATTCACTCACTTCAAGAGGCCCATCATTAACCTTTCCATTAATTCTACGTCTTTTAGATCTTCCTAAATCAACACCTACTCTAAATGATTCCTCAAATTAAACCCTAGTTTTGCATCTGCACTTTCTCCGTTCTAGCCTGAAAAGCCTACAATCTTTTCTGTCTAGTCCCCATTTCTGCCTCACTCCAGAATCTGGCTTGAAGCCCTGGACTTTCTCGAACTCGATTGCTGGCAAGCAAGTCCTCCATCAAACAGATCCCTCACATGTCTGTGCATTAAAAATAGCTAATATGACTCACTGGCACTTCTTACTTACTCAAACTAAAGGACACCATCTGTGCTTCAGGGATAGGAGAGTGAAGAGAGCAGAATGTGAAGAGGGAAACTACCAACATTCAAAAATCATTTTCTGGACTTGACATTGATGTTAGCTTTGTCCCTGGTATCTCTATCAGGAAACATATCTGCAAGTGATTGTATGTAGAATTATTCTTTCTTAGCTGATCTATCTGGGGAGGCACATTTTCAAGGATGTCTGCTATGGTGAATATAGCATTGCCATGCTTATTCATGGGTCCCACTGTTTCGACTAATATTATAATAAAGGTCCTGGTTTCAAAAATGCCTTTTGTCTAACTTTTGTCTGCCTTTGTGTCCAAAGATGAACCTTTTAATTCATTCATTCCTTCGATCAAGAAATCATCATTGGCTGGGCGCGGTGACTCATGCTTGTAATCCCAGCACTTTGGGAGGCCAAGGGGGTAGATCGCTCAAGCGTAGGAGTTTGAGACCAGCCTGGGCAACACAGGGAGACTCTGTCTCTACAAATTGGAAAAAAAAAAAAAAAAAAAAAAAACTTATGCTGAAGTAGGAGGATCACTTGGGCCCGGAATGTCAAGACTACAGTAAGCCATGATCGTGTCACTGTACTCCAGCCTAGGTGACAGAGCAAGATCCTATCTCAAAAATAAAAAAAGAAAGTATTATTGAATGCCTTCTAGGGCTGCCATGTTCTCCAACTCGTAAGGGCACCATTCTCAGTATAGTCTCTGGAGTTGAGCTCTAGCGGGGGCATTCCCTTCCGGGGTATATTGACTGAGGGACATACAATGGTATGTATGACATAGTCACCTATCTATAGCCCTCCAGGGGGGATTAAGAAACATTTTTCCATTTTCAAGTAGATTACTGTATGTTTATTTGTTTGTTTGTTTGTTTGTGTGTTTCTTTGTTTTGAGATGGAGTCTCGCTCTGTCACCCAGGCTAGAGTGCAGTGGCATGATCTCGGTTCACTGCAACCTCCACCTTCCAGGTTCAATCAATTATCCTGCCTCAGCCTCCCAAGTAGCTGTGACTGCAGGCACACGCCACCATGCCCAGCTAATTTTTTTTGTATTTTTACTAGAGAGGGTTTCACCATGTTGGCCAGGCTGGTCTTGAACTCCTGACTCGAGTGATCTGCTAGCCTCAGCCTCCCAAAGTGCTGGAATTGCAAACATGAGCCACCGCGCCCAGCCAGATTACTGCTCATTTGTTACTCATTCATACCTACTGGTTATTCATTAAAAATAGCCCAGGTTTATGTTTTTATTGGCCTTGTCTAGTGGCTTCCTCCATGTCCGGAGACTCTCTCTGTCCCTGATATGAAAGCACACTTAGTAATCAAACATAAGCACGGTACAGGCAGAGATTCGAAACCAACTATGAACCAGGAAATACAAATAATGACTTTCATATAAGGTTTCTGTCTTGTAAATGTTGATAATGCTTATCAGCTAAAGGAATAAAGTCCAGCCCTGCACCCAACACAGCTGACAATATGATCTTTGTAATCCACAAAATGTCAAGTATAATTATCCTGACCGTTCCTTCACTTAAAAAAAAAAATCAAACTGGCCGGGCACGGTGGCTCACGCCTGTAGTCCCAGCACTTTGGGAGGTGGAGGCGGGTGGATCACGAGGTCAGGAGATCAAGACCATCCTGGCTAACACAGTGAAACCCCGTCTCTACTAAAAGTACAAAAAATTAGCCAGGCGTGGTGGCGGGCACCTGTAGTCCCAGCTACTCAGGAGGCTGAGGCAGAAGAATGGCGTGAACCCAGGAGATGGAGCTTGCAGTGAGCTGAGAACACGCCACTGCATTCCAGCCTGGGTGACAAAGCGAGACTCTGTCTCAAAAAAAAAAAAAAAAAAAAAAATCAAACTATGACAAGAGAAAATTTGTGTTTCTTTAACAGAACCCAGCCAGGAAGGTCATAAAATCTAGTCATGACAGGTTCTCCTCTCAGTAGAAAAACTTTTTTTCCTAATAGTAACTGACCTTTCTCATAATTTTTTTCACCCCGTCAAACATTTCAAAGACTTAACGCAACTACTTTTGTTAGTTGGATGGAAAACACCTTGTGATTCAGGTAGAAATAATTCTTCAAGCAGAGGAATTTATATAACTGTGCCTTTTACTATCCATTAAGCAGTTTTTTTATGTTGGCCTACTTGTAACGTGTATCAATGTCAGTTTATAAGAGGAAACAACATTCAGCCTTTTCACTGGTTTATAATAAGAAATCACTATTTCGAATGACCTTCCCTGAATACCACTCTCTACTGAGTGCTGGAAGGAGCGTGGACAAAGATGAGTAAGACACTGCCCACGCTCTCTGTATGCATGCAATCTGGTGCCTGCAATGACATCTACTCAAAGAACTCAGTCAACTGGCAAACTAACAAGGTCTATAGCCATGGGTGAAACAGACTGCCTTGAGAATATGGGAAGATTAATTCCAACTGGGGGATTTGCTAGGGTGTGTAGTGACCACGTGGGGATGTCAGAGGAATGGGAAAACAAGAAGATTAAGGGATGAAAAGAGACTTGAAACATTTAAGAATGGAAGTCTGGTTGAGGAATTCAGACTTAACCATGTAAGTCCTGGGATTGGAAGTAACAATGCTTAGATGTGTGTTTCCTTAGCAAGATTTTATGTGTTCTTCATTTCATACAATGAACAACATAAAATATATTATTTAAGGTCTACAAAAATCTCCAAACCTACCTTCTGTTGCTGATCCTCTTGGCCATTTTGTTCCTGCAAAAGAGCACTCCTTTCCCACCAAATGCACTTTCTCTCTGACCCCCGGCATGTCTTGAGTTCTGTCACCTCTGTTTCCCTCCAGCTCTGCTACCAGCCTGAAATCTTTGTCCAGTCTTCTCTAGCTATTCAATTTATACACTCGGCATGCTTTTTTTGTTTTTGTTTTGGTTTTTTTTTTTGAGACAGAGTCTTGCTCTGTCACCCAGGCTGGAGTGCAGTGGCAAAATCTTGGCTCATTGCAAACTCCACCTCCCGGGCTCAAGCGATTCTCGTGCCTCAGCCTCCCAAGTAGCTGGGATTATAGGCGCCCACCACCATACCCAGCTAATTTTTGTATTTTTAGTAGAGACGGGGATTTCACCATGTTGGCAAGGCTGGTCTCAAACTCCTGACCTCAGGTGATCTGCCCACCTCAGCCTCCCAGAGTGCTGGGATTACAGGCATGAGCCACCGTGCCTGGCCTCACTCAGCATGTTAATTGAAATTACACATATATATGTAATTAATATATAATAATATAAACATATATATTTTTAGAACTGAGGGCCTAGTATGTATTAAGCAGTGTGAGAGATAGAAAAGTATAACAGATCAGCTCACTGCTAATCAGGGAGTTTACCGTCTATCTAAATTCTATCCATCCTTTGAGAGAGCTTTTTCAGACCAGAAGCCCAGCCTGTGAAATTTGAGGGTAAAATATTCCAGAGTGAGGAACAGTCTGTGCTAAGCCCTCGAATGCAAGGAACGCAGTGGAATGCAAGGATGCACGGGGAGCATCCCAGAGCCCCTCTTCAGAATGAGATTTGGCTAAGGGCTTTGTTGCAAGTGCCCCAATCCTATGTCCTTCACTCCTCGATAAACTGTCTACCTGCAAGTTCTCATCTCAGACTCCCTGAGAAACTGGACATAAAATAGTAAAATATATAGTGATGATTTTAAAACATCAGCAACAGGCCGGGCGTGGTGGCTTATGCCTTTAATCCCAGCACTTTGGGAGGCCAAAGTGGGTGGATCATGAGGTTAGGAGTTCAAGACCAGCCTGGCCAAGATGGTGAAACCCCATCTCTACTAAAAATACAACAATTAGTCAGGTATGGTGGCAGGTGCCTGTGATTCCAGCTACTTGGGAGGCTGAAGCAGAGAATTGATTGAACCTGTGCTACGCTAAAAACCATCTTCTGGCCAGGCCCGGTGGCTCACACCTGTAATCAGAGCACTTTCGGAGGCCGAGGCAGGTGGATCACGAGGTCAGGAGCTCAAGACCAGCCTGACCAACATGGTGAAACTTCGTCTCTACTAAAAATACAAAAATTAGCCAGGCGTGGTGGCGCACACTGTAATCCCAGCTACTCAGGAGGCTGAGGCAGGAGAGTCGCGTGAACCTGGGAGGCGGAGGTTGCAGTGAGCTGAGATGCACCACTGCCCTCCAGCCTGTGCAACAGAGCGAGACTCCGTCTGAAAAAAAAAAAATCAGCAACAAAAAAAGTGACGATAATCTAAAACAGTAGGATATATAGCAATAAAAGAGGCCGGGCGTGGTGGCTCACACCTGTAATCCCAGCATTTTGGGAGGCCGAGGCAGGCGGATTACGAGGTCAAATGATCAAGATCATTCTGGCCAACATGGTGAAACCTTGTCTCTACTAAAAATACAAAATAAGCTGAGCATGGTGGCACATGACCGTAGTCCCAGCTACTCAGGAGGCTGAGGCAGGAGAATCACTTGAATCCGGGAGGTGGAGGTTGCAGTGAGCCAAGATTGCACCACTGCACTCCAGCCTGGCAACAGAGTGAGACACCATCTCAAAAACAAAACAAAACAAAACAAAACAAAACAAACAAACAAACAACAATAAAAGAGAGATGAAATTTTGCCTAGAGAAAAACCTTGAACTCCATGATATGGAATTTATTTATTTATTTATTTGTTTTATTTTCTTTTATTTTTTGAGACAGAGTCTCGCTCTGTTTCCTGGGCTGGAGTGCAGTGGCGTGATCTTGGCTCACTGCAACCTCCACATCCCAGGCCCAGGTGATTCTCATGCCTCAGCCTCCCTTGTAGCTGGGATTACAGGCATGCGCCACCACATTTAGCTAATTTTTGTATTTTAGTAGAGACGGGGTTTCACTATGTTGGCCAGGCTGGTCTCAAACTCCTGACCTCAGGTGATCCACCCGCCTCGGCCTCCCAAAGTGCTGAGATTACAGGCATGAGCCACTGTGCCTAGCCTGGAATTTATTCTTTATCCTATGAAACAGTTGTTTCCAAAGTGAAGTGGCTAAAAGGATGGTAAGGGGTATAGGAAGAAATTATTTATTAATTATTCATAGTTTTATTAATGTCTTTTTTCTGTTTTGTAATATAGATAACATATTGGTAAAAATAACACATCTAAATAATTTGAATATATATGTGTGTATAATAATGTGTGTATATATATATATACACACATATACATACACACATATACTTTGGTATGTGCTCTAATTTTTTCTTTTTGTTGTTGTTGAGGCAGGGCCTCACTCTGTTATCCAGGCTGGAGTGCGGTGACTCACTAAAGCTGAGGCTTTAGTGGTAGGACTAAACCAGGAAGTTGAGACTTCCTGGGCTCAGGCAGTCCTACCATGTCAGCATCTCAAGTAGCTGGGACCACAGGCACAGGCTACCATGCCTGGCTAATTTTTAAAATGTTTGTAGAGACAGGGTCTCACTGTGTTGCCCAGGCTAGACTCAAACTCCTAGGCTCAAGCAATCTTCCTGTCTTGGCCTCTTGAAGTGCTGACATTATACAGGTGGGAGCCGCCGCACCTCTAATTTTCTTTCTTTTTTTTTTTAACCAGTAGATGTACGCAATTAAAATTTAAGACCATACTGTAAACAATGGGAGAGTCATTGAGGTCTTATTTGCAGAGGAGGATATACTCAGCATATAAATTATAATAATGGATAATGGTTCTCAACTTTCTTCCTTTCTTTTTTTTTTTTTTTGTTTTTTGTTTGTTTGTTTGTTTTGAGATGGAGTCTTGCTCTCTGTCACCCAGGCTGGAGTGCAGTGGCACAATCTCGGCTCACTGCAACCTCTGCCTCCCAAGTTCAAGCGATTCTCCTGCCTCAGCCTCCCGAGTAGCTGGGATTACAGGCGCCTGCCACTACATCCGGCTAATTTTTGTATTTTTAGTAGAGACGGGGTTTTACCATCTTGGCCAGGCTGGCCTCGAACTCCTGATCTTATGATCCGCCTGTCTCGGCCTCCCAAAGTGCTGGGATTACAGGCATGAGCCACTGCACCCGGATGGTTCTCAACTTTCAACCCAGGAGAATTCCCTGGGAATTATTAGAAATTACTGATGACCAGACCACACCCCAAATTAATTACATCAACTCTCTGGGGTAGGAACGAACATCAATATTTTTCTTTTCTCTTGGTGATTCTAACATGCCAGGGTTAAGAACCACTGAATTAGAGTTATAATCAAGTTTGATATGAATTGGCCAATGAAATAGTATAATTTAATATTAAATATTAATTAATTAAAACTATTAAATGTTCTCAAAAGTTACAGAAGAATAAAAACTAAATATTTAAGAAATTCTTTTACCTTAAGTATTGAAAATAAATGGTTTTTCTCTTCACGGGTTGTTTTTATTTCCTTATAAAGCCTAGCTGTCATGTGATCCTCCTGACTCTGCGGAAGTCAGTCAGAGAAATAAAGACTAACTCACTCATTAAGAGACCTTTTACATAAAACACTTTCTTATCTGTTAGAATTTGAGCTTTCTCGGACTCTCAGCTTGTTTTCCCAAGTTTACACAATAATAAAATACACACAATGACCTTCTTACTCTTCTTTTGCCAGCGGATTATTTAATACTGATTAGCTTTGAAATGCAAATAGCCCTATCAAATAGCAAGCTACTTGCCTTCAACCGGACTAAGGCTGCATTAGAGTGAAAGTCAAAACTGTTTTATGCAAAGAAAAAAAATAGTCTGTCAAAGGCCCCTAGGTCTTCAATTTTTTCAGGATTATATTCAGGATATGAAATTCTTTGTACTGACTAACGGATTACCTTTTCTTCTAAATTCTTTTGTTTCCAAACTCCCAATCCTATGTTGACTTACAATTAACCCTTTGCTGACCATTAGTTGAACTTTCAAACCAAACGTAACGCTTTCAGCATTTGTATTTATATCACAACATGACAAATACTAGTAAGAGAGGGAATTTTTACAGAAAAAGCTTATCTAGCCTCTTACATGAGGACCACTATTTGTTTTTCTTAAACAGAGAGTAACAACTTCAGGGCTGCAAAATACCTTTGAGATTACCTAATTCACCCTCTTCATTTTACAGATATGCACCCAAGGTCTGGTATGCTTTTACTAGGTCAGTGTTTGGGCTGAAGAAAACAGGGTTGGGTTGCTGAATAGTAAATTCCTGGTGGAATGGAAACTGAGCTGACATTGGCAGATGGGTATTAAACCCGCTGGAGTCCTCCGCCTGAAATTCAAGGCTTGAAAGAGTCAGAGGCTGACAAGATATCAAGGCTGAGACTGATTTACTTTCTTTTTCTTTTTCTTTTCTTTCTTTTTTTTTTTTTTTTTTTTTTTTTTGAGACAGGGTCTCACTATGCCCCCCCAGGCAATGATTATAGCTCACTGCAGCCTCAAACTCCTAGGCTCAAGCTATCCTCCCACCTCAGCCGCCCCAGTAGCTGGGGCTACAGGTGCACACCACCATGCCAATTTTTTTGTTTTGTTTTGTTTTAGACAGGGTTTCTTTCTGTCACCCAGGCTGGAGTGTAGTGGCTCCATCACAGTTCGCTGCAGCCTTGCCCTCCCGGGCTCAAGTGATCCTCCCACCTCAGCCTCCCAAGTAGCTGAGACTACAGGTGTATGCCACCATGCCCAGCTAATTTTTGTATTTTTTGTAGAGATTGTGTTTCACCATGTTGCCCAGGATGGTCTCAAACTCCTGGGCTCAAATGATCCTCCCACCTTGGCCTGCCAAAGTGTGGAGATTACAGGTGTGAGCCACCATGCCTGGCCTGCCTGGCTAATTTTTAAATTTTCTGTAGAAACAGGGTCTTGCTATGTTGCCCAGGCCGGTAATGAACTCTTGGCCTCAGGCCATGGGGATTACAGGTGTGAGCCCCTGCACTTGTCCAGGACTGATTTCTCAAAAGCAGCAGAAGTTGGTGGGGTTGCAGCCAGGTGGCCCAGCCCCTGACAGCACCTACCAAGGGACTGGGGACTGCCCAGCACTGGCTAGTCCCAGGTGATCCGGTCAAACTGGGCATTCCTCTGTAATATCCTTCTGAAGAAGCTGAATTAATATTTCAGTGGGATAGTTTAGAAATGACACAGACCTGGGGCAGAAATACAAAGCTTGCTACCAGCTATGGAAGCATCATCCTGTTTGCTTTGTCTTTTTTTTTTTTTTTTTTTTGAGACGGAGTCTGGCTCTGTCTCTCAGGCTGGAGTGCAGTGGCGTGATCTCGGCTCACTGCAAGCTCCGCCTCCCGGGTTCACGCCATTCTCCTGCCTCAGCCTCCCGAGTAGCTGGGACTACAGGTGCCCGCCACCACGCCCGGCTAATTTTTTGTATTTTTAGTAGAGACGGGGTTTCATCGTGTTAGCTAGGATGGTCTCGATCTCCTGACCTCGTGATCTGACCGCCTCGGCCTCCCGAAGTGCTGGGATTACAGGCATGAGCCACCGCGCCGGCCTGCTTTGTCTTTAAAATTATCTGCCATTAGAAAATCAAACAGTTGCCAGGGGCTGGGAGAAGGGAGGCACGAGGAGTTATTGTTTAATGGGTGTGGAATTTCAGTTTGAGAGGATAAAATAAGTTCTGAGGATAGATGGTGGTGATGGTTGCATAACAATGTAAATATACTTAATGCCACTTGCCACTGAACTGTAGATTTTAAAATGGTTAAAATGGTATATGGTAGATTTTGTGTGTGTGTGTGTGTGTGTTTCTTTTTAGAGGTAGAGTTGCATTCTGTCACCCAGGCTAGAGTACAATTGTTCAATCATAGCTCACTGCAGCCTCAACTTCCTGGGCTCAAGTGATCCTCCTATCGCAGCCTCCCAAGTAGCTGGGACTAAGGAGTGTACCACCACACCTGGCTGGGTTTCTTTGTTTTAGTGTTTGTTTGTAGAAATAGGGTCTCACTATGCTGCCCTGCCTAAATTTTGTTATGTATATATTACTGCAACAAAAATATATCTGCTATTAGTTCTTTCTTTCTTTCTTTCTTTCTTTCTTTTTCTTTCTTTCTTTCTTTTTCTTTTTCTTCTTTCTTCTTTTTTTTCTTTTTTTAGATAGGGTCTTGCTCTGTTGTCCAGGCTGGGGTGCAGTGGCATGATCATAGCTCACTGCAGCCTCTAACTCCTGGGCTCAAGCGACCCTCCTGCCTCAGCCTCCTGAGTAGCTGAGAATACAGGCACGTGCCACCACGTCCAGGTACTTTTTTTGATTTTTAGTAGAGATGGCATTTCACTTTGTTGCCCAGGCTGACCTCAAACTCCTGAGCTCAAGTGATCCTACTGCCTTGGCCTCCCAAAATGCTGGGATCACAGGCGTAAGCCACCACGCTCGACCTGCTGTTCTTAAATCACCATCTCTGTGTTTTCTTTTGTTTGTTTGTTTTTTCTTTGAGTTCAAGAGTTTTGCTCTTGTTGCCCAGGCTGGAGTGCAATGGCATGATCTCAGCTTACTACAACCTCCGCCTCTCGGGTCCAAGTCACTCTCCTGCCTCAGCCCCCCCGAGTAGCTGGGATTACAGGCATGAGCCACCACACCTGGCTAATTTTGTATTTTTAGTAGAGGCGGGGTTTCTCCATGTTGGTCGGGTCTCAAACTCCGACCTCAGGTGATCTGCTCGCCTCGGCCTCCCAAAGTGCTGGGATTGCAGGCATCAGCCACCTCGCCCGGCCCATCTCGTCTTTTAAATAAGTATCTCAGGCTCAGCACCGTGGCTCACAGCTGTAATCCCAGCACCTTTGGAGGCCGAGGTGGGCAGATCACCTGAGGTTAGGAGTTCGAGACCAGCCTGGTCAACATGGTGAAACCCTGTTTCTACTAAAAATACAAAAATTAGCCAGGCTTGGTGGCGGGTGCCTATAATTCCAGCTACTCAGGAGGCTGAGGCAGGAAAATCGCTTGAATCCGGGAGGCAGCGGTTGCAGTGAGCTGAGATCGTGCCACTGCACTCCATCCTGGGCGACAGAGCAAGGAACCATCAAAAAAAAAAAAAAAAAACCCTCATATTCTCATGTAGTTTTTTAAATACCAAAATATTCAAGAAGTCTAGGTTTTGAGAAAATCATTGCCAGACTGAAAATTACCTGATAGTAAAATCTCTGAGTAAATTTAAATTTTAAAAATTTTGTCAGAAGCAATTGGTACTCAAAGAACACAAAGATTTGTAAATTTCAGGGAAGCTAAAGTTTTCTAACAGCCTCAAAAATTTTATTTCCCAACACTACTTTCCCCAAAGAGAAAAGTTTTGTTGTTGTTGTTGTTGTTGTTGTTGTTTTTGAGACAGAGTCTCGTTCTGTCACCCAGGCTGGAGTGCAGTGGCACAATATTGGCTCACTGCAACCTCTGCCCCACCCCAGGTTCAAGCGATTCTCCTGCCTCAGCCTCCTGAGTAGTTGGGATTACAGGCATGTGCCACCACACCTGTCTAATTTTTGTACTTTCAGTAGAGACGGGGTTTCTCCATGTTGGCCAGGCTGGTCTCGAGCTCCTGACCTCAAGTGATCCGCCCACCTTGGCCTCCCAAAGTGCTGGGACTACAGGTGTGAGCCACCACGCCCAGCCAAGAAAAGATCTTAATACATAAATAAAATATAGAACAGTCTCCTTGTAAGTGTTTCCAACACATAAAAGAAAGGGGAGGATCTTTTTGGAATTGTTGCGGTTTGTCATTTAATCGTCACTTTAAAGTGAAGAAGATTGAGTATTAGAGAAGTTAGTTTGTCCAAGGTTTGGAAGAACAGGGTTTTGGATTAGAACCTAAACCAATCAAACTCCAAATCCTCACTGTTAACAATTTTCTGTTGGCATGCAAATGTATTTCTTCCATCAGGCTATGTGATAATTATAAATAATGGGGCTGGTATAGACGTAAGGTACTGACATTCCCCAAAGAACCATGAAGTAAACTGCTTTTACATAGTGGGAAAGAGTCCTCATAAAGCACTCAGCCCTGGAACATTCTTTCAAAAGCAAGACATAAAAAAAAATCAAAAGTAAAAATTCTCTATCACTGAAAAGGAAAAGACATTTTGTTGAGGGCAAAAGAAGAATCCTGCCAAGCAGAGAGAGTGAACTGTAGCAAATAGACACAGATATATCTGGATAATTAGGCATGATATAGTGAGTGTTTCACTGAACCTTGAACAGCTGTAGACAGAAACTGAGAATTCTATAAAGTTTCTATATTTACTCCCATATCAGGAAATTACCAACCTGGCTTGAAGCTATATGGCTCAGCCTGGGATAAAAACTGGTGTGAGAGTTTCAAAGGATCAGCACGTGAATCAGAGCCAGGACAATAAAGAGAACAAGTACAGAGCTGTTTATCTTATTTCAGCTACAAGTTTTTCCAATACCTGACTGAGAAAGTGTTGAGAGTCAACACCCTTGTAGTCACGTATGGTCTATGTGTCTTGGTTTTCACATGCATCAGGAGCTGTACATGTGTACATATGCACACTTAGGAAAGCCAGGCCTTGGGCAAAACTATGGACAAAGACAGCCACAAATTTATATAACCCCAGATCTGTTCCTTCTATCCTCTGGGAACTCCGGTTTTCCCATAGCCTTCCAGAATTGTTCTAGGAGGGACTAGAGCCTATTTTTCATGAGCAACTGGGTCTAGTTCTTGTTATTAGATATGACTCAGATCACTTCCAATCTGCAAAGCAGAAGCTGTGATGCCAGTGTTTGCTGAAAATGCTGCCACTGCTATTGAACATGCAGAGGTGTGCCGTTTTGGGGCCAATGTCTAATGTAGAAGAAAACATGTCCTTTGTCCGATCTATGAAGTCAGACGGCCAGGGTTCAAATTCCAGCTTTGCCATTCACTAGGTATATTAGCAGTGACAAAGGTTTGTGTATTTAGCAAATGGGATTTTCATAGCCCTACCTCATAGGATGGTGGTAATGGCAGATGATATAATGCATATAAAATGCCTAGTTAACATTGATTGAATGCTTATTATAAGCTAAGCAAAGTACTAATACTGCTATTATCTGTAAGAAGCAAGCAGAAGATGCCACTCTCAGCAGTGTTCCATGCAGCAAATTGCTCTGCCAGTTTTTACTCAGTCTTTAATTGCAGACCCTTGCTTTAGGATCTAGACTGCTCCTGAATAACATGAATGGCAGAACCTGTGCTATGCTAAAAAACATCTTCTGGCTGGGCACGGTGGCTGACACCTGTAATCAGAGCACTTTGGGAGGCCAAGGCGGGCAGATCACGAGGTCAGGAGTTCGAGACCAGCCTGACCAACATGGTGAAACGTCATCTCTACTAAAAATACAAAAATTAGCCGGGTGTGGGGGCGCACGCCTGTAATCCCAGCTACTCAGGAGGTTGAGGCAGGAGAATCACTTGAACCTGGGAGGCGGAGGTTGCAATGAGCTGAGATCGCGCCACTGCACTCCAGCGTGGGTGACAGAGCGAGACTCCATCTCAAAAAAAAAAACAAAAAAAAAAACCATCTTCTGCACAGGTCCATATGTGGCTTACTCCTGGGGCAAACCGAGTGGGATGCCACCAATATCCAGGAGGTATAATAAATTGTACCTAGTTTACTAATTACGGAATTGCAGTACAATAGTAATGTTTTGTATCTTTTTGAATGACCAATTTAAAAATATCATATAAAAAGGTAGGAAAAAACCCCACAATTTTCAGAGACTTCCAGGTGTTGTTAAGAAGGGCCCCAAATATGATAAATGCCACTAAAATCTGAGTTGCCCACTAATATGGTTTGGTGTGTGTCCCCTCCAAGTCTCATGTTGAAGTATGATCCCCAGTGTTGGAGGTGGGGCCTGGTGGCAGACATTTTGGTCACAGGGGTAGATCCCTCAGGAATGGCTTGGTGCCCTCCAGATGGTAATGGATGAATTCTTATTCTGTTAGTTCATGGAAACTGGTTGGTTAAAGGAGCATGGCACCTCCTCCTCTCTTGCACTCTCTCTCTCTCTCGCCATGTGATGTACCAGCTCCCTCTTCACCTTCCACCATGATTGTAAGCTTCCTGAGGCCGTTACCAGAAGCAGATGCCAGCATCTTGCTTCCTGTACAGCCTGCAGAACCATGAGCCAAAATAAACCTCTTGCCTTTATAAATGACCCAGTCTCAGGCATTCCTTTATAGTAATGGAAACAGACTAATACACTCACTTTCAAAGGACACAGGTAAAGTCCCTCTTACAGAATGGTGCCTCACAAATCACACCTAATGTACATTAAGAATTTTATGAATTCCTCCTAAGTCTTTGTCCTATAGAGCTACTTTCATGTCTGCACACATAGATATATGAACAAAGATAAGTGTTGCGGCAGTACAGCATATATGCATAAATAGAAACAAATGTCTGCAGAGAACAGGATAACTAAATAATGATACTTTTAAAAATAATTGAATAAATCTCTACGTTCTGATATAAAAAATTTTCAATATCAATGTGAAAAAAGCAGGTGTTAGAAAGTATCTCTAATATGCCCGAGTTATGTGTATGTGTGTTTTAAAATATGTATACATATCTGTTTATATACCTAAAACAATTATGGAAATATATACTATATATATATATAATTGCACATGGATATAAAACAGACAAAGTAAAAATCAACTACACGCCTAATATTTAGGAATTAAAATGATATCCCAAACTTCTCCCTCCTGTTAGTTTTACTTATTTTAAACAATATTTATTACGGCAAAATACCAATGAAAAAATTTGAATAATCTACAAAAATGTGTTGTAAGAAGAATGTAAAAGTAAAAAAGGCATTAGACATTAATGATAATTTTCTTTATCTAAACCTGTACCCAGGTTGTCTTTTCTGAATTCCTACTTACATCTCAGAACTGGAGGGGCTACGGAGTTACTTGGTTAAAGTATCATCCATTACCCAGTCATGTTCACAAGGGCAGAGGAAAAAAAAGCATTTCTTTTCTAAGTGCCTCAGACTTATGAGAATTGAAAGTTATAAAGTGCCATTTAATATTGTTTATCTATATTTTCCCTTTAGTTTAACCAAATCATACTGGGAGATATCTAGGGCCCTGTATTATGCAGAATAGAAGAAAGTATTTTAACAATTGTTTTACACTATAAGATAGCTTAACAAAAACATGAGCTGAGAAAATCTCTCAGATAAAATGATCAAATAACATAATGATTTTCTGAAAACAAATAAAATATTGCAGTCCTAAAGAAAAAAAAATGAGGGCCAAAACAATATTAGTACAAAACTTTTCAACCGATGGTAAATAAGAAGATAGTCATAATGAAAGCATAATGAAAAAGATAAAGATTAAAGGAATTCCATATGAAAATAATCTAAGTATAACTGATGTTCTTGAAGAAAACTCAACAAATGTAAAGAAAGTTTTATTCAAAGATACAATTCAAGAAATACCCCTGAAATGAGCCAAAAACTGAATCTGCAGAAGAAAATATCACCTCCAGGAAAATTTGATTTAGAACATTCAACTCATAGACAAGCTAATGAGGCTCAAGAATGAAGACTTTTTTTCCAGGCATCTGGATTTTATAGATAAACTACCACCAAAGGGAGAAAACTTTGGCCGAATCTCCGTGGCAATACTCAATGCCAGAAGGAAAAAAGGGCAATGGTAGCCAATCTCTAAAATGACCTTCAACGATTCCTGCCTCCTGGTGTTTATATCCTTGTGTAGTCACCTTCCTCATTTTAACAGGGTTGGTCTGTGTGACCAATAGGATCCCGTGGAAGTGATGGTATGTCACACCCAAGACTACATTATAAAAGACACTGTAGGTCAGGTGCGGTGGCTCACGCCTGTAACCCCAGCACTTTGGGAGGCCGAGGCGGGCAGATCACCTGAGGTCAGGATTTCGAGGCCAGCCTGACCAACATGGAGAAACCCCATCTGTACTAAAAAAAATACAAAAAATTAGCAGGGCGTGGTGGCACATGTCTATAATCCCAGCTACTCAGGAGGCTGAGACAGGAGAATCGCTTGAACCTGGGAGGCAGAGGTTGCGGTGAGCCGAGATGGCACCATTGCCCTCCAGCCTGGGCAACAAGAGTGAAACAAAAAAAAAAGAGAGAGAGAGAGACACTGTAGCCTCTGTCCTGGTTCACTTTTCTCCCCTGGACCAGTCACCCTGGTGTAAGCCAGCTGCTCTGCCAAGGTCAACCTGATAAGGAACTGAAATCTTTCACAAACAGCCAATGGGAAACTAACTTGCAACAACCACCACATGAGTGAGCCGTCTTGGAAGTGGAAGTTCTAGTTCTGGTCAGCCTTTGACATGACTACGGCCCTAGCCCACAGCTTGAATGCAGTATCATGAGAAATCCTGAGCCAGACCTTGAAGCTGAGCTGCTCCCAGATTTCTGACCCTCAGAAACTATGTATCATAATAAAGATTTGTTGTGTTAAGAGGCTAAAATTTCCAGTAATTTGTTTCACAGCAATAGATAATTAAAACAATCCTCTAAAAGGGAAATAGCATGTGGCCCCAAAATATCAAACATATACATTGTGGCCCAAGAATAACATATTCAGACGAGATGTTATTCAAGAGTAGAAGTGTATATTTTCATAAATAAAAAATGTTAGGCGCCAGGCACAGTGGCTCACGCCTACAATCCCAGCACCTTGAGAGGTTGAGGCAGGTGGATCACCTGAGGTCAGTAGTTTGAGACCAGCCTGGCCAACATAGTGAAACCCCGTCTCTACTAAACATATAAAAATTAACTGGGAGTGGTGGCAGGTGCCTGTAATCCCAGCTACTCGGGAGGCTGAGGCAGGAGAATCACTTGAACCCAGGAGGCAGAGGTTGCAGTGAGCCGAGATCACACCATTTGCACTCCAGCCTGGGCAACAAGAGCAAATCTCTGTCTCAGAAAATAAAATAAAATAAAATAAAATAAAATAATGAATAGGCAATGCAAGATTCATTAAAAGAACTAGGCCAGGCGCAGTGGTTCCTGCCTGTAATCATAGCACTTTGGGAGGCCAAAGCAGGAGGATTGCTTGAGCCTGGGAAGTCAAGCCTGAAATGAGACATAATTGTGATACTGCACTCCAGTCTGCAACAGACTAAGACCTGTGTCAAAAAGAAAAAAAAAAAAAGAATTACTTGTTAGGCAAGACCAGCTGATTAAAAGATTCATCAAAGCAAAGCATTCAGAAACAGAAATCATAGTGAAAAAACTGGCAGTGAGCATTGACTCTTTTAAATTGGAGAAATAAGTTCCTATGGAAATTTATTAAAATTTCCAGTTTTTATCAATAGAGTAGAAAGTAAATGTTAAAAATCATACAATATACAAATAATAAAAATAATGTCAATAAATAATGTCAATGACAAAGATGAGAGGAATTACAGGAATACTGAGGTCGTCAATCTTTTTCTAGAAGACCGTTGTTAATTGATAGGTAAACCGCAAAGATTTTATTAAATAAACACACTGACTCCAATTCTTCTATATTTTCCACAAATTCATTGTTAAGATAAATCTTTTAGGAAATAGTATCTCTTTTGGTAAAGAACTACGCTCTAATTTTTTTTTTTTTTTTTTGAAACGGAGTCTCGCTCTGTTGCCCAGGCTGGAGTGCAGTGGCGCGATCCCGGCTCACTGCAAGCTCCGCCTACCAGGTTCGCACCATTCTCCTGCTTCAGCCTCCCCAGGAGCTGGGACTACAGGTGCCCGCCACCACGCCCAGCTAATTTTTTGTATTTTTAGTAGAGACGGAGTTTCACCGGTTTAGCCAGGATGGTCTCGGTCTCCTGACTTCGTGATCCACCCGCCTCAGCCTCCCAAAGTGCTGGGATTACAGGCATGAGCCACCGCACCCGGCCATTTTTTTTCTACTTCACCTACAATTGACTTGAGAAAATATGCTCTGATTTTGAATTCACTTGTTTCTTTTCTATTGTAATTTTTTTTTTTTTTTTTTTTTTTTTTTTTTTTTTTTTTTTTTTTTTTTGATACAGAGTTTCACTCTTGTTGTCCAGGCTGGAGTGCAATGGCGTGATCTCGGCTCACCACAACCTCAGCTTCCCAGGTTCAAGCGATTCTCCTGCCTCAGCCTCCTGGGTAGCTTGGACTACAGGCGCATGTCGCCACGGCTGGCTAATTTTGTGTTTTTAGTACAGAAGGGGTTTCTCCATGTTGGCCAGGCTGGTCTCGAACTCCCGACCTCAGTCGATCTGCCTACCTCGGCCTCCCAAAGTGCTGGGATTATAGGCGTGAGCCACCGCACCCGGCCATATTGTAAATTTAAATTATAATTGTATTTAGAAATAGAACGTATATTATGAATCCATTTGTAGAGAAGTTATTTATTTATTTATTTATTTATTTATTTATTTTGAGACAGGGTCTCATTCTGCAGTCAAGGCTGGAGTATAGTTGCACAATCATGGCTCACTGCAGCCTTGAACTCCTGGGCTCAAGGGATCCTCTTGCCTCAGCCTCCCTAGTAGCTAGGACTACAGATGAGCACCACCACACCCGGCTAATTTTTAAATTTTTTGTAGCGATAAGGTCATGCTATGTCACCCAGGCTGGTCTCAAACTCCTAGGCTCAAGTGATCCTTCCACCTCGGACTTCCAAAGTGCTGGAATTACAGGCATGAGCCACCTTGCCTGGACTCATGTCTGCTAACAGTCCATCATATGGAGTAATTTACTTAATTATTTCCCCCTTGCTACATAGCGAAATTTTTTCTAAAATCTCATTTTTATAGAAATTCAGAGAACATACTTGTACATACATTTGTCTGCATATCCATGTTTGTTATTTCCTCAGAATAGATTCCAAAATGTAGATTTACTAGATCAATGAGCATGAATATTTTTAAAGTAGTATAAAAAGCAGTTTAAAATAATAATATAGTTATAAGTAACATTTATTGAGCACTTACTCTAGTACCAGATATTTTACTAAGAACTTTACCTACATTATCTCTTTTAATGATCACGTAAACCTAAGATGCTATTGTCATTTTACAAATGAGAAAATCTAGGCTGAGAAAGTATCATTTCCTGAAGTCACACAATTAATAAATGTCAGAGGCAGCATCAGAAGCAAGGCCAGACCCTGGGGCCTAATTTCATCCTCAAAAGTGAAAGTTTCACAGTAAGATTGCTTGTGTTTGCACCTTACCTCCATTTACTAGCTATGAAACTCTATACAAAATACTTATTATCTTTGGCTTTGGTTTTCTCTAAACTGGAGAAAATAATAGTACCTTTCCCTAGAGTAAGAATTAAATGAAATAATGCCAGGCTTGGCGGCTCATGCCTGTAATCCCAGCACTTTGGGAGACTGAGGCAGGCAGATCACGAGGTCAGGAGTTCAAGACTAGCCTGGCCAACATGGTGAAACCCGTCTCTACTAAAAATACAAAAATTAATTGGGTATGGTGGCACACACCTGTAATCCCAGCTACTCGGGAGGCTGAGGCAGGAGAATGGCATGGCCCTGGGAGGCGGAGGTTGCAGTGAGCCGAGATCGCACCACTGCACTCCAGCCTGGACGACAGAGCAAGACTCCGTCTCAAAAAAAAAAAAGGATTAAATGAAATAATTTAAATAAAACAGTAGTGACAATACGAAAGAAGAACTCGTTATAAATTACCTACCCAATTGCTACCCTTATTATTTACAACGCTCTGAATATACCTTGTATATTTTCCATAAACCCTTCCCAAATCACATTCCTACCAGCAGTATTGTTGACAGATTTATGTAGGTGTGGATTATAGTGGGTTCCAAGAATGCTAAGAAAAATAATGCACCAAAAGGTGACCTATGTATAATCCACTTCCTGTTGTTTGTGTATCATACATGCCTCCTAAAGGTGTTATTTGAATTGGCCCCCCTAAGCTTCCTTTTCATTATTTGCTATAGTATTCATTTTAGAAAGAGGAATGTAAATAAGTGAAGTGGAGAATTAAAGGAGTATTTTTGGTAAATCAAGCTCTTAAAATTAATTCAATTTAAAAGTTCTGGTTGATGAGGGCAAAGCTGATATTGTTTGAAATTAAAGAGATAATTTCATCATTATCCTATTTTTTTTCCTATGCATACAATAAACTAGAGGAAGAGAAAGGGAGAAAAACAGGGTACCATCCTCTGTTTGCTGTTTCAAAAAAGACGTTTAATTTATAAATGTTATTATTTATAGCAATCAATTTTTATCATCCTCATTGATCCTCATTGCAATAAAACACAAATTTCATTGCTGCCTTTACGATTTTCTGATAATTTGTGATCTATAGACAGTAAAGATATTGGAATTAAGAAGTAAAATGTGGCTGGGTGTGGTGGTTAATGCCTGTAATTCTAGCACTTTGGGAGGGCAAGGCAGGAGGATTGCTTGAGCCCAGGAATTTGAGACCAGCCTGGGAGATATAGTGAGACCCTGGCTCAAAAAAATAAATAAGTAAATAAATAAATAATAAAACGTAATTATATTCAAAGTGTACAAAATTTGGTGATGAACATGTACAAAGTATACCAAATTTGATTATTACTTTCATCAAAATATGGAAATTAAAGAAACATGAAAGATCAAAACATGAACAGTTTTTAAATTTTTTTTAATGTTATTTTTTGAAAACTACAAATGAGAATTAAGGAATATCACAATTTCAAATCAAAATTATTATTATTATTATTATTCTTTTGTGAGACAGAGTTTCCCTCTTGTTGCCCAGGCTGGAGTGCAATGGCACGATCTCAGCTCACCACAACCTCTGTCTCCCGGGTTCAAGTGATTCTCCTGCCTCAGCCTCCCGAGTAGCTGGGATTACAGGCCATGAGCCACAATGCCCAGCTAATTTTGTATTTTTAGTAGAGACGGGTTTTCTCCATGTTGGTCAGGCTGGTCTGGAACTCCTGACCTCAGGTGATCTGCCCACCTCGGACTCCCAAAGTGCTGGGGTTACAGACGTGAGCCACCGTGCCCGGCCCAAAATTATTTTTAAATGCTGAATTCTTATTTCAATTTTTGAACTTAATTATATTTTATATTAATATTTGAAACTAAAATCAGCATAATTCTAGCATTCAGTGTCCATCTAGTTGCCCAAATAAAGACTCCTTCTCCCATTTCAGTATGCTCAGACTATATGAACTTTTAAGAGTAAGAGGAATTGTTCAGCCTTATGTAGTGCTGTTCCAAACACTCTGTCATTCTTGAGTTCCTTCAGAGGTACTCCTAACTGGGAACATGAAAACAAGACAGAAAATGGAAGGTCCTCATTACTTGGAAAATGATGATTCCATTAAGCAAGGATCTCTGCATTCATACTGTCTCTGAGTGGAAGGATTTGACCCTTTGTGCTTTCTTTTTACCTAGGCACTCCTGGGCTGAGAGCCTCTCTGCACTCCAAGGCAGTGTATTTGTCTGACATTGGCAGCAGCATATCATGCTGGCTTTTGGTTTCAAGAACATCAGCAGGACATGTGGAGAATCCATCATTTCCTTGGGGCCTCAATGACGTTAGCCTCAGGACTGATCGTTTAGGGTGACAGGTCATTCTGCGTCTGCTTGGTCATTAGAATGACAAAGTTGTCCATGTGTTTTGGTTTTGTTTTTTGTTTTTTTTTTTTTTTTGCGATGAGTCTCACTCTGTTGCTCAGGCTAGAGTGCAGTGGTGTGGTCTCAGCTCACTGCAACCTCCGCTTCTCAGGTTCAAGGGATTCTCCCACCTCAGCCTCCTCAGTAGCTGGGATTACAGACATGGGCCACCATGCCTGGCTAATTTTTGTATTTTTGGTAGAGATAGGATTTCACCATGTTGACCAGGCTGGTCTCAAATTCCTGACCTCAGGTGATCCACCTGCCTCAGCCTCCCAAAGTGCTGGGATTACAGGCATGAGCCAATGCGGCTGGCCTATGTGTTCTTTAATACATTTATTTTGTGGCTGTTTCAGTAATATGTGTGGCGCCTTCCAGTATGGGATTCACAGCAGTGGTCCCACTGGCCTGGGTCTAAGAGCAGAAGTGAGTATTGCTCCATAAGTATTGTGGAGAAGCAAGTATTGTTCTGTCTTCAAAGTCTTTATCCCGAGAACCAAAGTAGAGACTGTCATCATTAGGGTTGCTGGTGCAGAGCCCTTTAAAATCATAGCAGATCCTCAAGCACATGCATCCCCTGAGAGGCAAGAATCCCAAGTGAGAGTAGTAAGGGGCCAGCTCTTCCAGTCACAATAATAGTAACTCAAGAAGCAGGGGCTGGGCACGGTGGCTCACGCCTGTAATCCCAGCACTTTGGGAGGCCGAGGCAGGTGGATCATGAGGTCAGGAGTTGAAGACCAGCGCGACCAACATGGTGAAACCCTGTCTCTACTAAAAAATACGAAAATTAGCTGGGCATGGTGGCTCATGCCTGTAATCCCAGCTACTTGGGAGGCTGAGGCAGAAGAATTGTTTGAACCCAGGAGGCAGAGGTTGCAGTGAGCCGAGATTGCGCCACTGCACTCCAGCCTCGGGGGCAGAGCCAGACTCCGTCTCAAAAATAAATAAATAAATAAATAAATAAATAAATAAATAAATAAATAAAATGAAGCAGGGGGCCCAGGGTGGCTGGTGTAGTAGAGACTGCAGGGCCAACTCCTCCAGCTCTGCAGAGCTCCTCGGGGCTCTGATTTAGAGGTCAGAGCCAGCTCTTTGCTCCCACATCTTATTTTGGGTACAGTGCTGCATTATTTGCATCTGGGCCTTGATTGGGACCACCCTGGTCCAGATCTACAAATCCACCAGAAAGCAAATCTTGGGGAACAAGCTTGGGGAGCAGGGAAAGAAGTATTTATCTCTCGCTTCCCAGAAGACCATGGACTCCTAATGTAAAAGTTCTCAACTTCTCAGCTCAGGAGCTGGCTTTAAACAAAATGCCTCTTTTTACCTTTCTCCTGGGCATCACTCAAGCTTTCTCAGTGCAAAAAAAGGCATAAGGATCTGGTCAGGGTGATTTTCCATCTCTACCTATACAGGGAGGCAGTGGCAACATCTTTTGCAGAAAAAGAGAAAAAAAAAATATCTTGTGATCCCTAGTGGCAGATAATCCCATTAGGCAGGTGAATAAAAGCTTAATATTTATATAATTGGAATTCAGTGGACCCTTTCAAACAGTGCTGAGATATTATCATAGTAATTTGAGTCACTAGGAATTTAATACATTTATCTAGTTGGTGCTCTGGGGGAATATGTATCTCTATTGTTTGTCAACAGTATTTCCTTTGTCTTTCATTAGTGGTTATGCAGTTATTCCTTCTTTCTTTCTTTCTTTCTTTCTTTCTTTCTTTCTTTCTTTCTTTCTTTTCTTTCTTTCTTTTTTTTTTTTGAGATGGAGTCTTGCTCTGTTGCCCAGGATGGAGTGCAGTGGTGTGATCTCAGCTCACTACGGTCTCTGTGTCCTGGGTTCAAGTGATTCTCCTGTCTCAGTCTCCTAGGTAGCTGGGACTACAGGCATGTGCCACCACACCCAGCTAATTTTTGTATTTTTGGTAGAGATGGGGTTTCATCATGTTGGCCAGGCTAGTCTCGAACTCCTGGTCTCAGGTGATCTGCCTGCCTCTGCTTCCCAAAGTGCTGGGATTATAGGCATGAGACGCTGTGTCTAGCCTATTAGCAGTTATTCTTAAGTAATCTTTAAATTATGTGTTGAATGCTTCTCAAGAGCCTGGATTTCACCACAGAGAGGCAAATATAACATGTACGTCTGTAAAGATTAGTATAAAATTTCTTAATCTTTTTAGACAGAGAAGATAAAGAGTCACCACTATAATCCCAGCACTTTGGGAGGTCGAGGCAGGAATTCCAGACCAGCCTGGGCAACATAGTGAGACACCATCTCACCCAAAAGAACAAAAAGAAAAAACAATTCGTCAGGGAAGGTGACGCATGCCTGTAGTCTCAGCTACTCAAAGGGCAAGGTGGGAGGATTGCTCTAGCTGAGATAGTTGAGGCTGCAGTGAGCTATGATTGCACCACTGCACTCCAGCCTGGGCAACAGAGTGCAACCCTGTCTCTAAAAAAATATATATATATATATATATGTATATATATATGTATATATATATATATATATATATGGAAAATGTTTACTGCCTAGGATATGAACTTTATGCAATCATACAATAGAAAATTTTAAAATTATTTTTATTACCTATACTATTCATTTTTGCTGATTACAAAATTAACACTCATTATGGAAAACTTGGAAAATATAAAAAAGTACAAGGAGAAAATAAAAAGCACTTATATTTCTTCATCCAGATTTAAACCTGTTCGTATTCTGATGTAAGACCTACCAGTCTTTTTTCAGTATATCTGTCTATATAGATAATTCATTTCAAAAACTGGAATTTTAGCATGTGTTTAGTTTTACAGTTTGATGTCTTCAGTTACCATATTACAATTTTTTTTCACTTATTCAATAGTCTTCTGTGATATCTTTTTTTTTTTTTTCTTTTTGAGATGGAGTTTCATTTTTGTTGCCCAGGCTGGAGTGCAATGGCGCAATCTTGGCTCACCACAGACTCTGCCTCCCAGGTTCAAGCAATTCTCCTGCCTCAGCCTCCCGAGTAACTAGATTACAGGCATGTGCCACCACACACAGCTAATTTTGTATTTTTAGTAGAGACGGGGTTTCTCCATGTTGGTTAGGCTGGTCTGGAACTCCCAACCTCAGGTGATCCGCCCGCCTCAGCCTCCCAAAGTGCTGGGATTACAGGCGTGAGCGACCACGCCCGGCGATGTCTTTTTTTTTTTTTTTTTTTTTTTTAAGAGGCAGAGTCTGATTATGTTGCCCAGCCTGGAGTGCAGTGGCTAGTCCCAGGTGCAATCATAGTGCATACAGCTTCAGACTCCTGTGTTCAAGTGACCCTCCTGCCTTAGCCTCCTGAGTAGCTGGGGCTACAGTTGTGCACCACTGCACTTGGCCATGGTATCTTTTTTGTTTGTTAGTTTGTTTTTGTTTTTTGTTTTGTTTTGTTTTGTTTTTTGAGTCGGAGTCTCGCTTAGTCGCCCAGGCTGGAGTGCACTGGCGCGATCTCGGCTCACTGCAAGCTCCGCCTCCCGGGTTCACGCCATTCTCCTGCCTCAGCCTCCCAAGTAGCTGGGATTACAGGCACCCACCACCACGCCTGGCTAATTTTTTGTGCTTTTGGTAGAGACGGGGTTTCACCGTTTTAGCCAGGATGGTCTCGATCTCCTGACCTCGTGATCCGCCCGCCTTGGCCTCCCAAAGTGCTGGGATTACAGGCGTGAGCCACCGCCCCCGGCTGCCATGGTATCTTTTAATGTCTAAAGAGGATCACACCATTACAGTTATATACCCTGTTTATCTTTAGAAAAAAATGTTTCCTAATTTTTTTTTTTTTTACCAACCAATCAAGCAGCAGTGAATCTATTTAAACAGACTCCTATTTTTAGAAATTTTAAGTTATTCCTTGTGTTTTACTATTATTTACTTGAAGCACATTTCTAGAACTAGAATGTTTGGGTAAAAGTGCCTATACGGGTCGCAAGCCCCTGGTAACCACAGCAAACCACACACAGCCACCTCCTTCCCACTCCTCACCATCACCCCACATGCACGCTAAGCAACTAGTTTATGCTCCCACCAGAAATGCATATAAAAAGGCTGTCCCTGCACCTTCCTTTATAGGGCAGTATATGGTTTTTTTCAGTATGGACAATTTATTTAATTACTAGAGAAAGGTTTTTATTTTCTTTTTTTTCTTTTTTTTTTTTTTTTTTAGAGACGGAGTCTTGCTCTGTCGCCCAGGCTAGAGTGCAGTGGCGCGATCTCGGCTCACTGCAAGCTCCGCCTCCCGGGTTCACGCCATTCTCCTGCCTCAGCCTCCCGGGTAGCTGGGACTACAGGTGCCCGCCGCCACGCCCGGCTAATTTTTTGTATTTTTTAGTGGAGACGGGGTTTCACCGTGTTAGCCAGGATGGTCTCGATCTCCTGACCTCGTGATCTGCCTGCCTCGGCCTCCCAAAGTGCTGGGATTACAAGCGTGAGCCACTGTGCCCAGCCAGGTTTTTATTTTCATACATTTAATTGCCTCTTGTATACTTTACCATTTTTCTGTTTGTTTGTTTTGTTTTTTGAGACGGAGTCTCTCTCTGTCACTCAGGCTGGAGTACAGTGGCATGATCTGGGCTCACTGTAACCAACCTCTGCCTCCCAGGTTCAAGTGATTCTCCTGTCTCAGCCTCCCGAGTAGCTGGGATTACAGGTGCCCACCACCACGCCCAGCTAATTTTTGTATTTTTAGTAGAGATAGGGTTTCAGGCCGAACACGGTGGCTCATGCCTGTAATCCCACCACTATGGGAGGCCGAGGCAGGTGGGTCAGTTGAGGTCAGGAGTTGGAGACCAGCCTGACCCACACAGTGAAACCCCGTCTCTACTAACGATACAAAATTAGCCAGGCATGGTAGTGCATGCCTGTAATCCCAGCTACTTGGAGACAGAAGAATCGCTTGAACCCAGGAAGCGGAGGTTGCAGTGAGCTGAGATCGGGCCATTGCACTCCAGCCTGGGCAACAAGAGCGAAACTCCATCTCAAAAAAAAAAAAAAAAAAAATAGGCCAGGCGCGGTGGCTCATGCCTGTAAGTAATCCCAGCACTTTGGGAGGCCAAGGCGGGTGGATCGCCTGAGGTCAGGAGTTCAAGACCAGCCTGGCCAACATGGTGAAACCCCATCTCTACTACAAAAATACAAAAATTAGCCAGGCACAGTGGCGGGCGCCTGTAATCCCAGCTAGTCAGGAGGCTGAGGCAGGAGAATCACTTGAACCCAGGAGGCGTAGGTTGCGGTGAGCTGAGATTGTGCCCCTGTACTCCAGCCTGGGCGACACAGTGAGTCCATCTCAACAACAGCGACAACAAAAAAGAGACAGGGTTTCACCATGTTGGCCAGGCTGGTCTGGAACTCCTGACCTCAGGTGATCTGCCAGCCTCGGCCTCCCAAAGTGCTGGAATTACAGGCGTGAGCCACCATGCCGGGTCCCCATTTCTTAGCTGTAATATTCAAGTTTCTTAATGAGCTTTTTACTTTGAAAAAATAAAGATTAAGGTAATTATCCTATGTCATGTATTTGCAAATATTTTTCTAGTTTGTCATTTTTCCTTTGTAATTGTGTTTGACATTTTTTGACATACAGATGTTTTAAATTGTCTATGCTGTTAAACTTATCAATCATTTCCTTTATGTTTTCTTCCTTTTGTTTTATTTAATTACACAGGAAATTTCACTTGCTGAAAATTTATCCACACTTATGATTTGTGTACATTTCCACAAGTATGTTATATTTCAGTAAGGTTTACCAAAAATAATAAAGGTTTTTTCTGGCATAGTGTGTGTGTGTGTGTGTGTGTGTGTGTGTGTGTAACCATTTGTCCTTTTTTTCTGACCTAGGCATTCCTGCCCTGTAGAGTCCTCCCCTGTACTTGGAAGCAACATATTTTTCTGACATTGGCAGCAGCATACACTCAAACCTTCACATTTGGTCATATAAATATGATCAAATGTCAAATACACACACACATACGCACACACATATTCTTCTAGTTATTCTATTACTTCATTTCTTAAGTTCTTTAAGCCATTTGGTTATGTTGTAACATGAACCAACTAAATTTATTTTTCCAAATTGTCAACTAATTTTAGCAGAATCATTTGTCTTTGAATAGGGATAAATTAGTAGCTCTTTTTACCCCCTTAATTTTAGCATTATTTGCAAAACGAATGAGAAAGGTTGGTCTTTTGGCTCTTCTGTGTTCTTAACTTCTATGACTTAGAATCATATATGTTAGAAAATCACCGATGGTGATTTAAAACCATAAAGAGGAGAAAACACTGATGTAAATATACTAATCAAGCATTTTACCTAACTAGTCCAGAAAGACTTGAATAACCGACCTACCAATGGTAATTGTTTTCATACTAGTAAAGCCCAAGATATTAAAAAAGATAAAAACGGAGGTAGAGAAGCTGTTTCTTCCAGATTTCTAAGATAAACAGTCTAGGGAAGAAATTATCAGAAGCAAATCTAGCCACATTGGCGGCAGAACAGTTCCTTATTTTGCGGATGGGTTCCTTCTCCTGCCTCTGGTGATGGGATAACTCTTTGGCCCCATGGTTCCTGTGCATCCATATATCCTTCCATTGGCTACTAATACTGACTTGGAAGCTCTTCAGATTCTGGGGTTGAGCATAGGAGCAAACAGGAGGTAACGCTACTCACCATCACTGAGTCACTGTTATTTCTACTGCTTCTCCATGTCTCCTAATTGGAGGAGCATACATTGCCATCATCTTGCCTAGCATTCTGTGACCTGTTACCATCCTCCTGACCACCTACTGCCTCCTGGAGTAGTAGCTAAGGATCCTGCAAATTTATGGAGGCACTTATGCTTCCTCATAACTATGAGAACCACCTCCTAAATAGTAACCAGAGGCACTTGGTTAACTCTTTGGTCCTCAGAAAATAGGTGTTCCTAAAAATCTGTGTACTCCCAGGAATTTTGGATACCAATGTATGAAGAGTCCTTAACATTGTTGATAAAACAACCCATATTTATTGTTATGGGCATAGGTCAGTAATGAATTCTACTTTGCATTTACTATTGGGGACAGACTGCCATTATCAACCAACACTACTTTCTGTCTCTTTAATCTCAGCACATTTGTCAAAACTCCAGCATATCTGAGTCTGTACCTCTGCTGGGTTTCATTTTGAATAAAGAAAGTCAGAAGTGAAAAAATGAAAACCACCTTCTATGTCAATACTGATCATTCAAATGTAGCCATGCTATCTAACTGTATTACACACTAGGGATCTTATAATGAATTTCATTTTCTACTAAATTGATTAAATTAAGGCCTGTTGATTTACTCCAGGAGAACAAAAAACTTGTTTGTTCCCCAATATCTATAATAGTGTCCATCACATATTTGGTGTGAAAAATAGAGTAATTATATAAAAAGTTATTTATTTTTTAAATAGGCAATGCATGCATATACAAAAGATAGAAAAGGATATATAGTGAAAATTTAATTTTTGTTTCCTCATCTCCCAGCCAACAACTCTCTTCCTCAGAAGCAATCACTGTTATCAGTTTTTTTCTATCTTTCAGAAAAAATCATATGCATTTTAAGATACACACACAAACATATTTCACAGAAATTGTGTTATATGATAAAGTTTTGTATCTTACTTTTTTCCCATTTAACAGATGTTCTTGATGTATTATTTCACAAAGAGAAAAATATTAACATTTCATAAAAAGCTGCCTCAATGAAGGACATTTTGTATTTTTTGCCTAGTCAATATGAAAACTTAGTCATTGATAAAACTATTTCTACCCTCTAATGAGAATTTTAAAAACTATAAACATGATTTTTTAAAAAAAAAATTGAGTTTCCAAAAAGAAAGGAAAGAGGATTAATCCAGAAACTCCACATCTTCCTGGATTGGAGGGTACCCTATCGTTCAAAAATTCTTCCAGAGTATCATATGTTTCAGATGGATTCAAGCAGAATATTTTTTCAAAGATCAGTAAGCGGTGCGCTTAGAAGAGAAACAGCCTCTCTACATCTAAGACTGTGAGTATTAAAAGCCACATGTAGAAAGCACCTGCCTAACATAGAGCCAAACCAAATACAAGCAGAGCCAAAGGAACTGAGTCATGATGTGATCATTTGAACTTCTGGATTCAGCTAGGCCTGAAGCAGGGCCGGGACTAGGGTGAAGTAAGTGAGGCATTAATTTGAGGGGCAAATTTTAAAGGGATGCAAAGAAACCTCAGTAATAAAAGAAAATACAGTATTTTCTTTTTTATAATAAAAATATTTTAATTCTTTATTTCAATAAAATATGTTATTCCCTCCTATTTGTCAGAACATGAACATAGAAAATATTTCCAATAATACTTTTAAGAATCAAAATTAATGCCCAAAAAATCCACAAGGAAAAAAACACCATTATTTGTTTATTTATTTCATTTATTTATTTTTTTTTAGACAGAGTCTTGCCTCTCTGTCACCCAGGCTGGAGTGCAGTGGCACAATCTCGGCTCACTGTAACCTCTGCCTCCTGGGTTCCAGTAATTCTCCTGCCTCAGTATCCAGAGTAGCTGGATTACAGGCATGCACCACCATGCCTGGCTAATTTTTTTGTATTTTTAGTAGAGATGGGGTTTTGCCATGTTGACCAGGCTGGTCTCGAACTCCTGAGCTCAGGTGATCTGCCTGCCTCGGCCTCCCAAAGTGCTGAGATTACAGGCGTGAACCACCGTGCCTGGCCCAAAAGTACTAATTAAAAAATATATATTATTATTATTAAGTTCCGGGGTACATGTGCAGGTTTGTTACATAGGTAAATGTGTTCCACGGTGGTTTGCTGCACCTAACAACCCACCACCTAGGTATTAAGCCCAGGATGCGTTAGCTCTTTTCCCTAATGTTCTCCCCAAAAACTCACCCTCCCTTGACACACCCCAGTGTGTGTAGTTCCCCTCCCTGTATCCATGTGTTCTCATTGTTCAGCTCCCACTTATAAGTGAGAACATGCAGTGTTTGGTTTTCTGTTCCTGTGTTAATTTGCTGAGGAGGAGGCTTCCAGCTTCACCCACATCCCTGCAAAGGACATGATCTCGTTCATTTTTATGGCTGCATAGTATTCCATGATGCATATGTACCACATTTTCTTTATCCAATCTATCATTGATGGACATTTGGGTTGGTTCCAAGTCTTTGCTATTGTGAATAGTGCTGCAATGAATATATGCATGCATGTATCTTTATAATTGAATGATTTGTATTCCTTTGGGTATATACCCAGTAATGGGATTGCTGGGTCAAATACTAATTTTTTTTTTTTTTTTTGAGATGGAGTCTCGCATTGTGGCCTAGGCTGGAGTGTCATGTGCGATATTGGCTCACTGCAACCTCCACCTCCTGGGTTCAAGCAATTCTCCTGCCTCAGACTCCTGAGTAGCTGAGATTACAGGTGCCCACCACCACGTCGGGCTAATTTTTTATATTTTTAGTACTGATGGGGTTTCACTATGTTGGCCAGGATGGTCTCGAACTCCTGACCTTGTGATCCGTCCACCTCAGCCTCCCAAAGTGCTGGGATTACAGGCATGAGCCACCATGCCTGGCTAATTTTTAAATGAAAACAGGATCTTAGTCTGCACTTACATGAGTTTACCTTACTTGGCCTCCCTCTAATCCCAGCTCTGAGACATTCTGGTTATTACATGAGCAGATAATTTCTATACATTTTATTTTTACTTAAGTTAATTTTAGCTGAATTTCTGTCATTTGAAATTGAGAAAACCCTGCGTAAAGGATCAATTCCCAATGCTACCGTAAGCATTACATGATTTCATACATGTGTAGTTCTTAGGAAAGGCTTGGTGCATGTATAAATGCAGATTATTATGGCTGTTGTTACTGCAATTTCATTTCACCGCCTCTACCATCCTAAAATACTCCAAACTCCTACAAAAATTTATTGCAGATATGCAAAATTGTAAAAGCAGCCCTGTTTGCGCAGATCCCGTGGGACAACCCCATGTGTTGTGCTGTGTATCCCCTATGTGTGGGTACTGAGGTTAAGCTTCCAATGGGCTGCTCCTGGCCAGGGACCAAGTGTGGCAGGGAAACAAAGGCAGACCCATTTTTCACCTGGTGATTCTGGCTTGAGGATTCCGCATCAACCTGGACAAAACTTTCTTAGAACTGCACTGCAGTCTAAGACATCCTACTCACTCTTCCTTCCTGCCCTCTCTCCATCCCAGGGATGAGATCAGCATTGCATCTGAAGCTCTCTCAACCCTCCTTTTTTCTGCTCAATTTTCCTTCACAAGTGTTTTCTCCAAGAAATTTCTCACACTTCAAATCCTGTCTTGACATCAGTTTCTAGAAAGACCAGAACTAACATTTGTTCATAATCTCTCTTTCTATTCCGGTGTGTACATTTCTTCCTAAATAACTCAGAACTATCAAACTTGGTACACACACACAAGCACACACGCTCATGTTCCTAACCAAAGGCTAAAACTCCTCGGCCATCAGGTCGGCCTTAGGGACTTGGTGGTGGTACTTAGGGGAAGTCAGGCTGTGGTTAAAACAGACTTACCAGGAACCACAAGCACCGGCAGATTATCAAGAAGCTGAATCACGGACAGTTACAAGAAGCTGAATCATGGATAGTTATTCCTCCTGATTCTTGTGTGGGTGTTTTGTTTTGTTTTGTTTTGTTTTTGTTTTTTACTGTAATTTAATCAGTCAAGAAATAGAAAAAAATTCAAGTATTTTCTAGCTTAATTTTCTGAAACACCTAGATGCCTTGAACCCTCAAATTAGAACTTCTGGTACATAAGCCATAGCTCCGATCTCCCACTGCTCACCTCTGGTGACGCAGGCACCACATGGGAACAATGTAGGCCAAACACTTTGCCACCACTTATTTTCCTTTAAGAGAGTGAGGAATTCTCCTTCAAGAGAGTGAGAAATTCTCCTTCACTTACTAACCACTAATTGATCTCTGACAGGATTAGCAGGTCCTCTTGAGAAACAAAAACACAGAATTCTTGTATCTTCAAAGGTTGTTTTATGATATCTCCCTTAACCAGCACCTGATTTAAAAAAGGTTTTATCTATGCAGTTGAACCAGACTCCTGCCTGTCTAGCCCATGAGGGTATACCAGAACCCAGGGACCTAGTACCATAATCCCCACCAGTGGGTTGTTAGGTGTTAAGATACAGCCAAGCCACAAACAACGTCCAGTGATTCCCAAGCCGCCACACAGAGAACATCTGCATGCTGCAACAGGCAAGGCGTACGCCAGCCCAGAAATCTTACCAGTAAACCAAAAAGCCTCCTGCTTTACCTGGGCAGGTACAGTGGACTGTATTTACTGGTTTTATGATGCTGCCTTTGTTCCAAGGTCATGATGACATCATAGCACCTGCAGGTATTGTTTCCCAATAACGGTTCATTTTACTAGGTACTGGGAATCTTCCTCCCATGGCCATCCATACTACTATGCTACAAACTGATAACTGTTATTGCTTCTAGAGAAAGTCTAGGTGACTGGCAGTCAGGCATAAGAAAAGATTTTTTCCTTTTTTTTTTTTTTTTAAAGTAGAGACAGGGTTTTGCCATGTTGCCCTGACTGGTCTGGAACTCCTGACCTCAAGTGATCCACCTGCCTTGGCCTCCCAAAGTGCTGGGATTACAGGCGTCAGCCACTGTGCTCGGCTACAATTGTTTACTTTTAAATCCTCTACTGAAGTTGGAGCCACATAATTGCATCACCTACTCAAAAAAGAAATAAACTAAAATAACATAGAAGTTGTGCTATTCCCACAGAAATTTTAGATGGCCTTACCAGTATCAAAGCAGGGTTCACAATTTACACAATGATGAAAGATGCTATTCTTCAGTCTCTAGGGCTTTCTCCGGCATAAAACTTTTCCAGTGATATTTTAGTTTTCTACCACCTGCCACATGAACACCTGGGTCTCTCTCCTTCACACCTCTGGGGCCTGCTAAAAACATCATCCATTCTTCCATCAAAAACAGTGTTTCAATATAACCATGGAGTCTATCATTTGGATCTCATGATACCTTCTGTCCAGGGTTGATAATTCCCTGGCTGGCCCCAAACACCCTGTACTCACCTTCTGTATTAGCCTGTTTTTGCATTGCTATAAAGAAATACCTGAGGCTGGGTAATTTATAAAGAAAGGTGGTTTATTCTGGCTTATGGCTCTGCAGGCTATTCAGGAAGCATGATGCCAGCATCTATTTCAGGTGAGGGTCCCAGGAAGCTTACAATTATGGCCAAAGGTGAAGGCAGAGGTGGCACATCACATGGTGAGAGAGGGAGAAAGAGAGAGAGGAGGAACCAGGCTCCTTTAAACAACCAGCTCTCGCTTGAACTGAGTGAGAACTCACTTATTACCAAGGGAAGGGCATTAATCCATTCATGAGGGATCTTCCCCAACGATCCAATCACCTCCCACTAGGCCCCACCTTCAACACGGGCGATTACATCTCAACATGAACATGAGATTTGGAGGAGACAGACATCCAAACCATATCAACTTCTAATATGCTAAGACAAAGTAAAACTTTTCCATAGATCAGCATAAATCCTCAAAGACACAGACTCTTTGCCACTTCAGGTGGAAATCCCAGTAAATTGAATACAAAGTCATGTACACATATGCATTTATAGGCTGGGTGCGGTGGCTCATGGCTGTAATCCTAGCACTTTGTGGGGCTGAGGTGGGCAGATCACTTGGGCCCAGGAGTTTGAGACCAGCCTAGGAAACAGGGCAAAACCTAATTTCTACAAAAAATACAAAAATTAGTTGGGTGTGGAGGCACATGCCTATAGTCCTGGCTACTCAGGAGGCTGAAGTGGGAGGATCGCCTGAGACCGGGAGGTCAAGGCTGCAGTGAGCAGAAATCATGCCACTGCGCTCCAGCCCGGGGAACAGAGTGAGACTCTGTCTCAAGAGAACAAAACAAGACAACAACAATAGCAACAACAACATATATGCACTTATTTTTCTTAGTGAGAAGATTCTTTATCATTTTTTCCCAATCAATGACTGCCTAAGGATCTTTAACTTTAATCAAATTCTCCAAGTGATTGATAGCCACCAAAAAAACTTAACCATATAGCAGATGCCATGTAGCAGTGCCTGGTCCATAACCATTCTGCATTCACTGTTCCCATTTTTCCTACGGGCAAGCACCAATGACTGACTGCCTGAGGACTTTCTTTAGCTGCAGGAGTGTGCTAGACCCCTAAGAGACAGATGGAGAAAATTTGGGAGTTGATACCTCCAGGAAAAGCCTTCAACCACTGACAGATGAAAGTTGGTGAATAAACACCCCAGCTCTTCACCCCTCCGATGGGACAACTCCAAGACCTACTCTATATAATCTTTCAGGATCTCCCTTTAGGATTGACCCAATATCCACAAGGTCAACCTGCCACCAACACACCCTCTCTTGGCTTTTTTCCATGGTTGTTTTACTTCCCTATTTCCCTACTCGTGCTTGAGATCACCTTCTACTCTGCACCCAAATCTGTACCTTAGGGTCAGCTTCTGGGGAAAAGTTCTCAGCCCAAGTTAAATGACTATCCTATTGGTTCTCTTACAGATTATCCATTCTGGCTATCAACTGGTTCATCTGTACTTCAATCAATACTAAATTCACAATGTCTGCTAAGTCAGACCAGTTTTATATCCATCTTTGGAAATCTACCTGTATTTCACTGATCCCTTCTTTAATGGTAAATCAGACCCTACTTTGTATTTAAACTCACTATACTGTACACCAAACTAGAGGTAGCTTATAAAGAAAATACATTACTCTTCCTAACATTTTAGGTTTTTGTGCCCAGCATAGCTTCTTAAAAAAAATTTCTGGAGCTCTTTGAGGCCTTGGGGAAAAAATAAAATGAATGAAAAAGGAGCTGACCTGGGATATCATGGAAGCTAAATATTTCACTAATTCTGTTTTGTTGAAGATTCCAGTCTGATTTGGTTTATTTGTTTTTTGTTTTGGTTTGAGAGCTTTCCTTCTTTCTCCCTTTATTTGGCACTCATCCTTCTTAAGAGACTATTTGAGTTGTAGTAGCTGGACTCTGGGAACCGCAGGCATGTTGTTTGGCAGATGGATTTTTGCAGTTCTACAGACCAAACCTAATTATCCATTTTGAGTTGTCATCTGAGTTTCTGTTTGAGTTGCCAATGTTTGTCCATTGGATTTTTCTCCTGTCCATTAAGCAATTTTCTCGCATGATAGAGCATCTACACAAAAAGAATTTCAGGAAACCAGCAGCCATGTGTTGAGACCCATAGGGGAGCTGCTGAGATTATTCACACAAAGTCCATTTCTCTCCTTAAGCAAGGAAACAGGAAATATATAATACTAGAATAAGGAACTCAAAAAAGATGTGGCCTAACACATCTACAAGACACAGTCTGGAAAATTCCTATCATGTTAACAGTCCAACATATGCGCTGAATGCATTTCTACTTGGTCAAGCCAGAGAATATTTAATCTCCATCTGAATAACATAAAAATGAAAATGCTATAAATTGCAACTACCTAAATATTTTTTGAATCAATACATATCAAATATGTTTAAGTGTTCTTTTCTCATTTTTCTTAAGTTTCTACAAAGGATCAACTGTCACCCGCACCCAGCATCTCCTGCCATTTCTGAAGTTTGGGTGACTCACTGATCCAACAGAAATCAGTCTCCCTTTAGTGATACCCCCTATATTCCTTTCTTTTCTTCATTGCTTAGCAATAGCACTGCCAGGGAAATGGAAACAAACAAAAAAGGAGAAAATCAATCCCCGTTTATTTTTATATACAATAAAGTTTTCATGAAAGTGAAATCATAATGCCTAATGGTGACAAGAATGCTTTTTAGTAATGAGAGACTTTGTAAACCTTTCAAGTGCTTTAAAAAACGATATATAATATTTGTACCTATTTTGGGGGTACTTGTGATATTTTGATACATGTATACTATGTGAAATCAAATTAGGGTAATTGGGGGTATCCATCACCTCAAATATATATCTTCTCTTTGTGTTGGGAACATAATAATTCTTCTAGCTATTTTGAAATGTACAATAAATTATGGTTAACTATAATTTCCCTATTCTACTATTGGATACTACAACTTGCTCCATCTAACTGTACCTGTCAAGTGTTTTTGAATAAGAAACATTTAACTGACTTTTTTTTAAAGAGATGGGGTCTTGCTGTGTTGCGCGGGATGAATTTGAACTGAACTCCCTGGTAGCTGGGACTAAAGGCACATACTTTTGAGTTTGGCTTAACTGACTTTGAAAGCTATGAAAGTAGGGATAGCTAAGATCAGCTGAACAACATGTCCATTTGCATAATAGCAGAGTTCCTCCTTTATCAGAAATGTGCAAGTTTCCTTGTCCTTTAGAGTTTGAGTTGTGAGTTGAGATAATATGTTTTTGCTACCAGCAATCGTAAATTAAATCAACATACCTACAAATGGCTGTCCTAACAGGGAGTCATCTAGTATCCAAAGAACCACCATTCCCTGCCCACTCCTATTGCTCCTGGATACCCACTCCACTTCACCTCCCTTCTCTTCTTCATTACTGATTAGTAGAATGTGTGGCTGCTATCTTCCCAAACTCAATAATAAGGTCACCAAAGCTGCCAGGGATCTGTGGTTCCCAGGCATCCTATTCTTGCTGAATTACCACTCCTGCTACTCACTCCTTCAACCCTAATCAGGGTCCTTCACTCCAACTTTCCACTCCATTACTATCAGCCTCTGCCTAAGCTAGATACTTATCCTTTCCTGAAACATCTGCCAATTCTCTCTCTCACTTTGTAACATGAAAATGTAACCCTGTCTCCCTAAAACTACAAGCAGTATTAGTTCAACACCAAAGAATCTGCACTTTGCCCTTCCACCATCTATGCTCCTTTGTTAGGAAGGAGAATAAGGTTTGACTCCTAATTCTGTGAGCAAGAAAAGATGCTTTTTTTTTTATTTCATATTTTCTTTTATTTATTTATTATTATTATACTTTAAGTTTTAGGGTACATGTGCACAACGTCCAGGTTAGTTACATATGTATACATGTGCCATGCTGGTGCGCTGCACCCACTAACTCGTCATCTTGCATTACGTATATCTCCCAATGCCATCCCTCCCCCCTCCCCCCACCCCACAACAGTCCCCAGAGTGTGATGTTCCCCTTCCTGTGTCCATGTGTTCTCATTGTTCAATTCCCACCTATGAGTGAGAATATGTGGTGTTTGGTTTTTTGTTCTTGTGATAGTTTACTGAGAATGATGATTTCCAATTTCATCCATGTCCCTAAAAGGACATGAACTCATCATTTTTTATGGTTGCATAGTATTCCATGGTTTATATGTGCCACATTTTCTTAATCCAGTCTATCATTGTTGGACATTTGGGTTGGTTCCAAGTCTTTGCTATTGTGAATAGTGCCGCAATAAACATACGTGTGCATGTGTCTTTATAGCAGCATGATTTATAATCCTTTGGGTATATACCTGGTAATGGGATGGCTGGGTCAAATGGTATTTCTAGTTCTAGATCCCTGAGGAATCGCCACACTGACTTCCACAATGGTTGAACTAGTTTACAGTCCCACCAACAGTGTAAAAGTGTTCCTATTTCTCCACATCCTCTCCAGCACCTGTTGTTTCCTGATTTTTTAATGATTGCCATTCTAACTGGTGTGAGATGATATCTCATAGTGGTTTTGATTTGCATTTCTCTGATGGCCAGTGATGGTGAGCATTTTTTCATGAAAGATGCTTTACCAGAGTACTGACTTGGCCTGGTGAATCCAAGTCCTCCTAGAAACATTCTTATAAATATTTCACCACGCTCTGTCAAGAACACTGTAGGCTAAATGGGTGTTTGGAGGCTTCCTTGGTAAATTAACTACATTCATCTACAGCATAGCTGCTATGAGAAGATGCATTTAGTTTTACTTCCAATATGAAAAACAAACAAATTCCTCAAAGGAGTACAATCTAGGTTCCAAAATCTAGATCTCCAGCCAGGTCGGCTCTCTTTCTGGCATCTTCACTTGGATGTCCCTCGGGCATTGAAAACCTAACATTTGTATCCCACTAAACCTGCTTGTCCACTAACCCTATTCAATTAGCAGCACCTTTTTACATTGATTGCCAAATCTAGAAACCTGAAACAGCTTTGTTTCTTGTTCCTCACTGCCTATATCCAGCTGGGCTCAAATTTTGCTAGTCATCCCTCCAAAAATCTCCTAAGCCTCTCAGTTTGCTGTAACAACTTGAGTTCAGACCCCACCAGTTTTTACTGTGACTATGAAAACAATTTCTTCAATAATTTCCCTTTTGTTTTTTCTGCCCTCTTCAGATCCATCCTTGGCACTGCCTCTAGAGTTTTCTTTCCAAAACACAGACAGGATTATGATCGGCCCCTGTTTAAAAGGAAAGAAAAAAAAAAGCAAACTTAGATTGTTCTGTCTGCTAAATCAAAAAGCCTGACTTCAGAAGAAGAGGGATTCTTGCCCATTCTGTCACATTTGAGCACCTGGGCAGTACAACAAGGATTTTGCTGGCAGCAATTCTCCAGGAGTCTCAGATGTGAGCCCCTCAATAAGGCCAGAGAATAGACAGCTCTAATGCATTCAGTCTTCTCTATTCAGGTACCCTAGAAAAATCTTCAGTGAGTACCCCCTCACCCAGAGCAAAAAAGATGCATGGAGAGGAGTCTGCCTCTTGTATTCAAGTGGGGACAGTTGCTACAGAAATAATCCCCTGGCTTTCCTGTCTAATCTCAGATTTCCAATAACCAGAGTTAAATTTTGTATTAATTGTGGTAGATCCCCTTAATCCCAGTTTTTCTGAGCTCTCCCCCTTTCACTACCTTCCTAATTTGTCTCTTATCTTACTCAAGTTTTAATGACTATATTTTAAGTTGTTAAGGCATTCTATAAATTTTCTGTTCAAGCAGATTTTAGAATAATTAGAATGCCAATCATTTTCTCCCTAATTATAATCCCAAGTTGAAGTTGCAGAATTTGGGTGCAAATTTTGAAAGAACACTCAACTGGGCGCAGTGGCTCACACCTGTAATCCCACTACTTTGAGAGGCCGAGGCTGGCGGATCACGAGGTCAGGAGTTCAAGACCAGCCTGGCCAATATGGTGAAACCCTGTTTCTACTAAAAATACAAAAATTAGCCGGATGTGGTGGGGAGCGCCTGTGGTCCCAGCTAAGGCAGGAGAATCACTTGAACCCGGGAGGTGAAGGTTGCAGTCAGCTGGGATCATGCCACTGCACTCCAGCCTGGGCAACAGAGCGAGACTCCATCTCAAAAAAAAAAAAAAGAAAGAACACTGTTGGTTGGGCATGGTGGCTCATGCTTGTAATCTCAACACTGTGGGAGGCCAAAGTGGGAGGAGGATCATTTGAGGCCAGTAGTTCAAGACCAGCCTGGGCAACAAAGCCAGTGCCTATCTCTCTCTCTCTCTTTGTTCTTTTAAAGAAAGAACACTCTTTCTAAAATCTAAATGCATTCAGTCAACAAATACGTTTGAGCCTATATTTAGTACTAAACTAGATGCTGGAGCTACAACAGTAAGGAAAAACCGACATGCACCCTGCCCTCACAGAGCCTACAGTTGGGTGAGTGGGATAGGCATGAATCAAACAAATCAAACAAATAACACATTCAAGTTTGACACTGCAACTGTAGAAAGTGCTCTGAAGGGGAGGTGACCGGTGCTTTGAGAAATATAATGCAAATTATTATTATTTTTATTTTTTCAAATGAAAGGTCTCACATATTTATTACTGAACCCAGCCAACCAGCGCATTCACAATAGATTCAGAGAGGAAAAAAATATATTCCCAATAAAACATGACCAACTGTCCAGATAGTGGTGACATTTTCAGCTTGATATGGTAACATGGTCATGACCTTGAGACAGCATAAATACGTGTGCCATCTCGTATGCAGTTCCTTGCAGACCCAGCTTGGTTCTTCTCCAATATCTCCTCTTGAAGTTGTACCCGATTTTATTTCCAGTTTTCATCCGAATCTACTGTGGAATGGGATAATTTTGCTTTTGTTTCATTGCCAGGAATTAATCCTGAAAGCGTGAGAAAACACGGCGAAAAGTGGAGTCAAGCACACACCACAATGGCAAAGAAAGGAAGAGACAGCTGTAATACAAATTAAATCAAATGTAATCAGAGGGGTCCCTTAGGAAAGGATACTTGTTCTGAAATAGTAAGGATGACTAGGAGATACCCGCTTGAGAAGGTCAAGTATTCCAGGCAAAGGGAACAGCATCTGCAAAGGAAACAGCCACAGTGGGGACGGGGACATTGAGATGAACTTAGAGAGGCAGGTAAATGCAAACCCTTCAGTTAAGTATTATCTTTATCATAAATGCAACTGAAGTCCTTGAATCAATCCCTTCATGAGGAGGAAATGAGGGTGCCACTGGTTTCATTCTAATCAAAGGAAGGGGGACTTATTCTGAATTCCATCTCTGATTCCCAAAATATCTGGTTAGTGCTTTAATGTTTCCATGACTCTAGTTTCCTTACTTATAACAAGTTTACCTCAATGCTTGTCACCTCCAGTTTTATAAAGGTATTTTAAGGAACAATGAGTCATAATTGCTGAGTTCTTTGAACTCCTTGGATGAAAGATGTTATACTGCCTATAAACATAAAGCATTGTTATTATCTATCAGAAAAAAAGCTGTCCCCAGCCAAAAAGAAACCAGCAAAATACAAAGTATATGAGGCGCCACACACTTCTGTAATATTTAAATTTATAATCTGGGTATAAATTACATGGGTTTAACATTGGGTTAAGCCCAGCATCTTTGATCTATAATGCCCACAGCACTATGCAAACATTGAGTCATCTAATCTCAAAATGCTCTGGGGGTGTGTATGTCACAAACACCAGCCATTATCATTCTTTCTTTGAATTTTTTTCCTAAAGCACACCACCAAAGTTAGTGTAAAATCTCAGAAAATGAACACAAATTAGTCGTTATTCTGCTAGTCTTCTTTCTTTTCATTCAAACGCCCAATCAAAAGCATCTCTACACCAAAATACAAACATGATCACAAAGATAAGGAAAAGCTTAAATAAAACAAGCAAAAGATTTTTATTCCTGGGTAAACATCTTATCTTTTTCTTATTTTTAGTACAGGGCAGGTTTGCTACTTTGTGAACTGTTTTGGCCTAAGAAGGAAAGTAGAGAAAAAGGACTAGAGATGAGGATACTACAAGAATGGGAACTTTGGCAAAAGAAGTGAAATGGAAACAGGGATGAGACGAAAATTTATATAGGTTCATTCCTTTTCTTTTTTCTTTTTTTTGAGATGGAGTCTTGCTCTGTCGCCCAGGCTGGAGTGCAGTGGCATGATCTCGGCTCACTGCAACTTCCGCCTCCCGGGTCCAAGCGATTCTCCTGTCTCAGCCTCCTGAGTAACTGGGATTACAGGTGCATGCCACCATGCCCAGCTAATTTTTGTATTTTTAGTACAGACGGGGTTTCACCATGTTGGCCGGGCTGGTCTCAAACTCCTGACCTCAGGTGATCCACTCACCTGAGCCTCCCAAAGTGCTGGAGTTACAGGAGTGAGCCACCACACCCAGTAGTTCACTCTTTTCTTTCCTTTCACTAATATAGCTTACAGTAGAGATGGAGGGAGGGTGAGACACTTAAAACCCAGGGCCAACTTATCCAGGGCCCGTGAAAATGTTTTAATTTCTTTTAAAATCAGAAGAAATAATGATATGATCCAGCCTGAATTAAATTTGTCTTTATACCAACACTGTTGTAAAAACAATTATTATTATTTTTAATGGTGGCAGGGGTTCACAAAGATGAAAGTACTTAAGGCCCCTGAAAGTCACAATGTGGCCCTGGAAATGCCCTATCTTAGATATTTTGAGGAAAACTTGCTGAGGACATCCTTGACTATTTATTTATTCTACCTGGACACTAGAGAATTCCACAAAAGCAACTGAATACAATATTTGAGAAGTAATTCAATAAACTGAATGGAGGAAGCTAAGTAAAAACAGAACCTGGGCTGGGCGTGGTGGCTCACGCCTGTAATCCCAGCACTTTGGGAGGCTGAGGTGGGTGGATTGCCTGAGCTCAGGAGTTCCAGACCAGCCTGGCCAATATGGTGAAACCCCATCTCTACTAAAATACAAAATATCAGCTGGGCATGGCAGCAGGCCCGTAAGCCCAGCTACTTGAGAGGCTGAGGCATGAGAATTGCTTGAACCTAGGAGGTGGAGGTTGCAGTGAGCTGAGATCATGCCACTGCACTCCAGCCTGGGTGACAAAGCGAAACTCTGTCTCAAATAAACAAACCAACCAACCAACCCTGGGGGATTATCAGTAAAGGAAACTGTGGTTTAACTTCTCCATACAGCTTATGTACACGGCATGGGGTATATTCCCCTATTTACAAGGCTATTGAAGAGAGTCATGAACCTCATCTAAGAATTGGTAATTATAGGCCAGGTGCGGTGGCTCATGCATGTAATCCAGCACTTTGGGAGGCCGAGGTGGGTGGACCATCTGAGGTCAGGAGTTCAAGACCAGCCTGGCCAACATGGTGAGACCTCATCTCTACTAAAAATACAAAAAATCCCAGCTACTCAGGAGGCTGAGGTGAGAGAATTGCTTGAACCTGGGAGACAGAGGTTGCAATGAGCCAAGATAGTGCCACTGCACTCCAGCCTGGGCAACAGAGCGAGACTATGTCTCAAAAAAAAAAAAGGGGGTCTCTTCTCTTGGCTTTGGAGCCCCCGCATCTGTCTCTGTACAGGGTAGCTTCTTCCTTTTTTCTTCTCCCTTCTTTCTTGCCGATTAAACTCTCCACTCCTTAATACCAAAAAAAAAAAAAGAATTGGTAACTACAAGCCCTTCCTCATGCTAGTGTCTGATCCGAATTTACATTAACAATATAATCTATAACGTAGCACCAAGAGGGTATTTTAAACATTTTCCTGGAATAGGAGTGTCCCTAGGATCCTGTCAGAAGCTAATACAAATCCCCTCTCAAGAAAAACACTTAAGGCCGGGCGCAGTGACTCACGCCAGTAATCCCAGAACTTTGGGAGGCCGAGGCAGGTGGATCACCTGAGGTCAGGAGTTTGAGACCAGCCTGGCAACATGGTGACACCCCAGCTCTACTAAAACTACAAAACTAGCTTGGCGTGGTGGCACAAGCCTGTAATCCCAGCTACTCGAGAGGCTGAGGCAGGAGAATCGCTTGAACCTGGGAGGCAGAGGTTGCAGTGAGCCAAGATTGTGCCATTGCAATCCATCATGGGCAACAAGAGCGAAACTCCGTCTCAAAAAAAAACAAAAAAAAAAACACTTAAAACCCTCAAACAATTCACACAGATAAAGCTCCATAAACATGAGTTTATAACAAAAAATCATCATAAAACACATGAAATAAGAAGCCTAACATAAGCAAAAATGTACAAAAACAGCAGACAATAAAATGAGAGCTGGGCACAGTGGCACACACTTGTGGTCTCACCTACCTGGGAGGCTGAGGAGGGAGGACTGCTTGAGTCCAGGAGCTTTTTGAGACTGAATTTTGCTCTTGTTGCCCAGGCTGGAGTACAATGGCACATTCTTGGCTCACTACACCTTCCACCTCTTGGGTTCAAGTGATTCTCCTGCCTCAGTCTCCCGAGTAGCTGGGTTTACAGGCATGCACCACCACACCTGGCTAATTTTGTATATTTAGTAGAGACAGGGTTTCTCCATGTTGGCCAGGCTAGTCTCAAGCTCCTGAGCTCAGGTGATCCACCTGCCTCAGCCTCCCAAAGTGCTGGGATTACAGGCATGAATACTGTGCCTGGCCAAGTCCAGGAGTTTGAGTCTAGCCTGGGTAACATAGAGAGACCTTGTCTCCAAAAATTAATTAATTAATTAATTAATTAAAGAAAAAAAAAACAGCCAGGCATGGTGGCTCACGCCTGTTAATCCCAGCACTTTGGGAGGCTAAGGCAAGTGGATCACTTGAGGTTAGGAGTTTGAGACCAGCCTGGCCAACATGGTGAAACTCCATTTCTACAAAAAATACAAAAATTAGCCAGGCATGGTGGTGTGCACCTGTAGTCCCAGCTACTCGGGAGGCTGAGGCAGGAGAATTGCTTGAACCCAGAAGGTGGACGTTGCAGTGAGCGGAGATTGCACCACTGCACTCCAGGTTGGGCAACAGAGTGAGACTCCATCTCAAAAAAAAAAAAAGGAAAAGGAAAAAGAAAACAAACCAAAATGAGACACATAATGATTTCAGATCATGCAATTATTGCACACATAATATATAAGTATATTTAACATGTTTAAAGAAATGATAACTGGAAGTATGAGTAGGAATAAGCAACCAAGCAGATATATATTTTTAAAGCTTAAATATTATGAATAAAAATACACAACTTAAATAAAAACTCTTAAGGATAATTGAAAGTAGATTCAACACAACTGAAGAGCAAAGTTGTTAATAGGTAGATAAAACTGAAAAAAATCACCCAGAATTCAGCTCAGAATATCAAATACATGGAAAATATGAGACAATAAGATATAAAGGATAGGATGAGAAGGTATAACACTTATCTAAGTGGCACCCCAGAGGATGACAATAGAGAGATATGGGAAAAGCAACATTGAACAAGAATTTAAATATTGAGATTTTTCCAGAATTGAGGGATAACACAGATAGGTATTTTTAAACAAATAAAAACAAAGTTTGCTTTAAAAAGACCCTCTTAGGCCAGGCACTGTGGCTCCCACCTGTAATCCCAGCACTTTGGGAGGCCGAGGCAGGTGGATCACCTGAGGTCAGGAGTTCGAGACCAGCCTGGCTAATATGGTGAAATCCCGTCTCTACTAAAAACACAAAAATTAGCCGGGCATGGTGGCCACCTGTAATCCCAGCTACCTGGGAGGCTGAGACTGAAGAATCGCTTGAACCTGGAAGGGGGAGGTTGCAGTGAGCCAAGACCACAGCATTGCACTCCAGCCTGGGCAACAAGAGTGAAATTCTGTCTGGAAAAAAAAAAAAAAAAAAAAGTCCTCTTGGTGTAATCAAGTTGCCAAAACAAAATAAAAAAGATACTCAGTAATTTGTAAAGGACATACTTCTGGAAGAAGGAATTATCCCAGAAGTGGTTTGATATGCAAGAAGAAATGGTGAACAAAGACATGTAGACAAATCTAATGGAACATTGACTCTATTGAGGACTAAACTCTGATTTTTTTTTTATCTTTCCCAAATTCTTATCTAAGGGGTCTGGGGAGTCATGGCCTAGAAATCATAAATTCTCATCAGATGGGTTTTATTTAACCCTATATATAGTGACTTACTTTCCAACCTGACTCTGGCATAACATTCAGAGACAAGGAAGAAAATCAAAATATTTTACCCCAAAACATGTTTCTTTGCCGTATCTTGAAAGCTGTCCTTTGTGGGGGAAAATTTGCATCTGTAAGGAATTTCTATTAACATAGCTAGTTCTTCTTCCTCTAGGACCTCCCAATCCTAAAGAGATTAACTGGCTGGGAGCGGTGGCTCACACCTTTAATCTCAGCACTTTGGGAGGCCCAGACCGCGGATCACAAGGTCAAGAGACTGAGACCATCCTGGCCAACGTGGTGAAACCCCGTCTCTACTAATAGTAAAATCCAAAAAAATTAGCCGGGCGTGGTGGCGGGCGCCTGTAATCCCAGCTACAGGGGAGGCTGAGGCAGGAGAATCGCTTGAACCCTGGAGGCGAAGCTTGCAGTGAGCCGAGATCGCGCCACTGCACTCCAGCGTGAGTGACAGAGCGAGACTCCGTCTCAAAAAAAAAAAAAAAAAAAGAAAAGAAAAGAAAAAGAAAATTTGAGACGGAGTCTGGCTCTGTCGCCCAGGCTGGAGTGCAGTGGCGCGATCCCGGCTCACTGCAAGCTCTGCCTCCCGGGTTCACGCCATTCTCCTGCCTCACCCTCCCGAGTAGCTGGGACTACAGGCGCCCGCCACTACGCCTGGCTAATTTTTGTATTTTTAGTACAGACGGCGTTTCATTATGTTGGCCAGGCTGGTCTCAAACGCCTGACCTCAGGTGATCCGCCCGCCTCGGCCTCCCAAAGTGCTGGGATTACAGGCGTGAGCCACCAAACCCGGCCTAAATCTAGCACCTTTTAAAGATCTGGATAGGAAGCATTTGTTATCTATTGTCTCTAAGGGCACCCACTATAAGACTTCAAAAGAACCTTGGTCTCCGCAATCTCTTATCTTAACCTGAACATTTCCTTTCTGTGATCTCGCGTCTTTAGATAAACTCAACCAATTGTCAACCAGGAAATGTTTAAATTTTCCTAGAGCCTGGAACCCCGCCCGACTTTGAGTTGCCCCGCCTTTCTATACCAAATTAATGTATTTCTTACATGTATTTGATTGATGTCTCATGCCTCCCTAAAATGCATAAAACCAAGCTGTGCCCCGCCCACCTTCGGCATGTGTTCTCAGGACCTCCTGAGGGCCATGTCATGGGCCATGGTCACTCATATTTTGCTCAGAATAAATATCTTCAAATATTTTACAGAGTTTGACTATTACTGTCAACTATTAAAAAACAAGTCAATGTATAACTTAGAAGGTGGACAGGACAGAAACATTGGATTACACTATAAATTAGGAAAGGGATATGATAGGAGTTAAAACAGTCTAAGATCTATGATTATTCAGGAAAATAATAAAAATGTTCATTTTCTTTAGACTTTTAAATTTAAATATCCATGGGGGCATTTCATCCCAACTGAGGGCAGACTTCCGAAAAATAATGAAGAATTAAACACATGCATTTACCGTGATTCTTCCTGAAACCCTTATTAAAACCACATTAATAGAATTTAAAAGGTTTTTTTTAAAAAAAAAAAAAAAAAAAAAAGCCTGAAGGCAGAAAGACAAAGATAACAGGGTAGAAGACAATATCAACATTTTGGGAACTGGAAGGCAGATAGATGAGAGATACTGACTGAACACATTCCAGACAGCTGAATTCTAAACCAGCAGTAATCAAAGTGAACCTTCCAAGAATTTCAGGATTTGATGGTACCAGGATATCTGAGAGTGAAGCGAAGGTGGGGCTAAAAACAGGGAGATTGGCTTAAGTTAGTTTAAAAAGAAGTTAAGCGGCCAGGCACAGTGGCTCACGCCTGTAATCCCAGGACTTTGGGAGGCCAAGGCGGGAGGATCACGAGGTCAAGTGATCGAGACCATCCTCGCCAATATGTTGAAACCCCCGTCTCTACTATAAACACAAAAATTAGCCAGGCATGGTGGCGCACGTTTGTAGTCCCAGCTATTCGGGAGGCTGAGGCAGGAGAATCGCTTGAACCCAGGAGGCAGAGGTCACAGTGAGCCGAGATCGCGCTACTGTACTCCAGCCTGGTGACAGAGTGAGACTCCGTCTCAAAAAAAAAAGTGTATGTATTTATACATTCATTGCTTGGGAGTAAACAGGTAACTTTTGGATGGTATTAACCCATAAAGCCAATGTTCCTGTTAATGTAAATAGAACACACTAGAAAGAAATTTTCATTTCTTTTTTTTTTGAGACAGAGTTTCGCTCTTGTTGCCCAGGCTGGAGTGCAATGGCACGATCTCCACCCACCACCGCCTCCCAGGTTCAAGCGATTCTCCTGCCTTAGCCTCCCGAGTAGCTGGGATTACAGGCATGTGCCACCACACCTGGCTAATTTTGTATTTTTAGTAGAGATGGGGTTTCTCCATGTTAGTTAGGCTGATCTCGAACTCACGACCTCAGGTGATCTGCCCGCCTCGGCATCCCAAAGTGCTGGGATTACAGGCGTGAGCCACTGTGACTGGCAAAATCTTCATTTCTTAAGAACAGCATTATCATTTTTCAGAAAACATAAAAATTAGCAGTTTCACATATAATAGAAAGTTTCTTGGCCTGGCGCAGTGACTCACGCCTGTAATCCTAGTACTTTGGGAGGCTGAGGCAGGCAAATCACCTGAGGTCAGGGGTTTGAGACCAGTCTAGCCAACATGACGAAACCCCCATCTCTACTAGAAATACAAAAATTAGCCAGGTGTGGTGGTGCATGCCTGTAATCCCAGCTACACGTGAGGCTGAGGCAGAATTGCTTGAACCCGGGAGGCGAAGTTGCAGTGAGCCGAGATCATGCCACTGCACTCCAGCCTGGGCGACAGATGGAGACTCCGTCACAAAAAAAAAAAAAAAAAAAGAGAAAGAAAGAAAGTTTCTTAATTCACATGTCTTCATATTCCAAGCTAAGAAGAGGTGAAAATCCTTTAATTCTTAAGTATAAATTAACCTTTGAATATGATTGTAGGATTTTAATAATCTATGGGTGTGTTCATAGATCTATTAGTGCTGAGACATTTTTGTAAGGATGGATGCTTTATTAACCACAGTTATTTGTGTATCTGTAATTATAGCCTTGATGGAGCAAGGATCATCACCTTTAAGCTGGTTTAGAGGCTATATAATGTGGAGTGCTTGGTGCATTACTAAGACAGGGCAATTCACTTAATGGCTGTGCACTATTTCTTAGCTTGGTTTGAAGACAAAAAAGAATAATTTATATGTTCCAGAATAAATGAGATTATCTTATTATAGCTTCCAGAAGACATAATTTCCAAGCTGACAACAGCCACAAATGCATTTTAAGGTGTCTTTAATATATTTCACATAACTGCATAATTTTAGCTACTGTTTATGAAATAATTTAGTCACAAACCAAAGTCTAAAAATGACTTCATGTAACTTTTTAAAGAACAATACTTCCCCAAATAAGATCGACTGCTTCTTTCAAGATTATTTAAATCTTAGAATGGTACATTTTTTAAAAATCTGTGTTCAGTAATCTAAAGCAGCAGAAAAAAATTGATGTAAAACTTACATTTTAAAAAACGCATTCTGGGCTGGGCACAGTGGCTCACGGCTGTAATCCCAGCACTTTGGGAGGCCAAGGTGGGCGATCACCTGAGGTCAGGAGATCTAGACCATCCTGGCTAACATGATGAAACCCTGTCTCTACTAAAAATACAAAAATTAGCTGGGTGTGGTGGAGTGCACCTGCAGTCCCTGCTACTCAGGAGGCTGAGGCAGGAGAATCGCTTGAATCCGGGAGGCCAAGGTTGCAGTGGGCGAGATCACGCCACTGCACTCCAGCCTGGGCGACAGAGCGAGATCCTGTCCCCCTCTCCCAAAAAAGCACATTCTGAAAAGATATATTTAAGGTGCAATGATTTGTTGTTGCACAGATACTTACATTTTATTAACATATTGCCATAGAAAATAAGCATTCAATTCAACTTGAGAAATACTTGAGAACCTAGTATGTGCTTTCAGAAGTGACGAAGACAAAAAAAAATGTGCTTTTTCAGCCTTCTAGAAGTATTTAGAACAAGAAAAGTGATTAATAGGTATGCAAATGCCTAACACAGAAGGAGGCAAAAGCTAAGAATTAGAAGAAAAAGTACCAGGAAAGGGATTAAGATAAAAATCCTTTTGGGTAGTTGTTGTTCCTCTTCCTCCTCCTCCTCCTTCCTCCTCCCTTCGTCCTCCCGGTCCTCCTCCCTCCTCCTCCTAAATCCTTTCGGGTAATTCCTCCTCCTCCTCCTCCTCCTCCTCTCCGTCCTCCCCCTCTCCCTCCTCCTCCTAAATCCTTTCGGGTAATTCCTCCTCCTCCTCCTCTCCGTCCTCCCCCTCCCCCTCCTAAATCCTTTTGGGTAATTCTTCCTCCTCCTCCTCCTTCTTTTCTTCTTCTTTCTTCTTCCTTCTCCTTCTTGGATCAAGGCTCTCTGCAACCTCTGCCTCCCTGGGCTCACCTTATTAGCTCCACTTACTGAGATCCTGCTTACCGGGTTCCTGCACATAGTAAGTGGAAGATAACAAAACTAATATTGGATAATATTTGTCCTCCTACCTCAGCCTCCGGAGTAGCTGGGACTACAGGCACTGCGCGCCACCACATCCGGCTCATTTTTTATTTTTAGTAGAGATGGGGGGGTCTTGCCATGTTGCCCAGGCTGGTCTCGAACGCCTGGGCTCAGGCGATCGTCCACCTCTGCCTCCCAACATGCTGGGAGTTCGAGACCAGCCTGGCCCATATGGTGAAACCCCGTCTCTACTAAAAATACAAAAATTAGCCGGGCGTGGGGGCGCGCGCCTGTAGTCCCAGGTACTCGGGAAGCTGAAGCAGAAGAATCGCTTGAACCTTGGAGGCGGAGGTTGCAGTGAGCCGAGATGGGGTCACTGAACTCCAGCCTGGGCGACAGAGCGAGTATAGAAAAGTTCTCGTAGAACACTGTTAAACAGATGAACAACTTCAATACTTGCTCTTCTCTGCTTGATTTCATTTAGTGTGGTGAGTAAAAATTTAAATTCCAAATATTATTTACACGCAATTATATCCAGTAGAATTCCTGTTTGCTCAAATGGGAAGTCCCTAGCCGTTACTCATGTTGTCTTACGTCTGTATTGAACTCTTACTAGTTTGTAAAAGCTTTGGCAGAACTTTACAATCCGATGGTATGATTTTGCAAAGCCACTTCCTCTTACTATCACTGGTCATCTGTCATTTATTGGGCTGCCGTAAAGCAGGATTCCCCTTAAATCAAATTAAATTGGAATCACTTGAGTAAGGCTCAGGTACTAGTATATATATATATATATATATTTTTTTTTTTTTTTTTTTTTTTTGAGACGTAGTCTCGCTGTGTCGCCCAGGCTGGAGTGCAGTGGCGCAATCTCGGCTCACTGCAAGCTCCCCCTCCCGGGGTTCACGCCATTCTCCTGCCTCAGCCTCCCGAGTCGCTGGGACTACAGGCGCCTGCAACCACGCCTGGCTAATTTTTTGTATTTTTAGTAGAGACAGGGTTTCACCGTGTTAGCCAGGATGGTCTCGATCTCCTGACCTCATGATCCGCCCGCCTGGGCACCCAAAGTGCTGGGATTACAGGCGTGAGTCACCGCGCCCAGCCAGGCACTAGTATTTTAAAAACATTCTCCAAGTAATTTTCATGTGCAGCCAGAATTGCAACTCACCAGGCTAAACTGCAGTTGCGCAATTCTGGTCTTCTTGATACCTGATTTCTTTGCCCCTTCTCTTTTCTGGTTCAATGCATAATAAGAATTTTCCAATATTAGTTTTATTAGCTTCCACTTACTGAATTCTGCTTACGGGGGTTCCTGCTTAGTCTAGATAGTAAGCAGGAACTTACAAACTATGTAAGCTTATAGACTACATAAGCAGGAACCCTGTAAGCAAGAACTCAGTAAGTGGAAGCTAATTAAAACTACGTGCCAGGCAGGGTGCCAAGCATTTTTTGTGCATTATCTCATTTAACTTTCATAGCAACCCCGAAGTAGGTGCCACTTCTATGAAACCTGCCCAGTTACTGCCCCACTCCGCGGAATAAGTTCTTACCCACCGCTCCTCTTCTTCAATTCATTTCTGTTATGGAACTGTCGCGGCACTACAAAGTCTCTACGTAGTTATAAATAAACGTTATCTGGAAGAGCAGCCGACAACAACTTTCAAGATCTCCAATTCCCCGACCCCACACTCCAACTGACGCCTTCAACCACAACTACTGAGCCCCACTTTCAAAGCTCACTCACTAATATTGGATAATATTTGTCTGCCTACCTCAGCCTCCGGAGTAGCTGGGACTATAGCGTCTTACTAGCCAGCTTCAGGGCTAGAATAGCCTTTCTGTGCAAGTGGAAAAAACCTCAGGTATTTCCCAAATCGGTAGCTGCAGAGGGGCTCTATCCCTACCAGAGATGGAGAAAAGCCCTCTCGCGCTTTTTGTGTCAGCCAGAGCGGCTCGTTAAGAGAGCGAAGGCCAGGGGCTGCACAGGTCGCATCCCGAGAGCATGAGGTCAGAGACCCTGCCCCTGGGGCAAACCGCGAGGGGTGGGACGGGTGGGTGCAGGCGGGGCGGAGGGTAGGAGCCGCCCTAGTGGCGGCCCCTGGGAGTGTCCCGTGCCTCGCCTTAAAGGAGGGCGCCAACGCAATTTCAGTATCTGGGAGACGGGCTGCCCCACCCCCGCGCGCAAAACCCTGGTTTAGCTTAAGGGATGGAGGCGGGGACCCCTGCGCAGGCTTGCGGCGTGGGAGGCGGCCGCCCGCGACCTAAGACGCCGCGCGCCGGGAGGCTGAGAGTTCGGCGCCGGGAGGGTCCCGGGGACAGAGGAGCGCCTCGCCCGGTTGCCAAGGCAACCCCACGCGGCTGGAGAAGCCGGCGCTCGCAGCCCGGCCCGGGCCGCTGCCGGAAGTGACGCGAGTTCACCTGCCGAGCGGGGGCTGGGAGGAGGGGCGGAGGGTGCAGAGGTGCCGCCGCCGCCGCGAGCCAGTCGGGAGCGCGCGAGGCGCGGGGAGCCTGGGACCAGGAGCGAGAGCCGCCTACCTGCAGCCGCCGCCCACGGCACGGCAGCCACCATGGCGCTCCTGCTGTGCTTCGTGCTCCTGTGCGGAGTAGTGGGTGAGTAGGGGCCATGGGGTCCTCAGCACCCGCCCAGCCCGGGGGCGCTCGCTGCCCGCGGCCACCCAGGAACAATGGGGCGTGGGGGAGGGGGCGGGCGCGATTTGGGGGCGCTGCTGCAGGGGCGGCGGGGCGGGCAGAATTGCACAGGGGCGCTTTTCCTGGGCCGGGCGCTCCTGGAGCCGTCCCGTAGGGAGCCGCGCAGGGCGCGCGGAGTGCCCGGGGACCGAGCCCTCGGCGGGGGGTGGAGGCGGAGGGGCTCGGGCGCGGCGTGTCGGGTGCGCCTCGCAGCTCTCCCATAGCATTCTCTGCCCCGGTGCGGGCTTGCCTTTCTTTGCTGTCGCCGTCTCCCTTGTCAGCCTTCGTGTCGGTTCTCTCCAGCGTTACCCGATTTCAAAAGCCTTGGGCGGCGAGTTTTCAGGTGTCGAGTCGCCCAGGCGGGGAGGCTGAATTGCAAACGCCATTATTCAATGGACATGGAGCTGCCCGGTGCCTCGGATCGGCTAGGCTACCTCTAGGAAAGAGGCGCTGAGCGAACGCCAGCCTGGACGGTGTTAGTCTCCTGGAAGCAGCTCGCCCAGGCAGGAGCTGCTAACCAGACGCGCATTGTGAAGGAGACCGTGGAAAATCAAAAGTGGGTTCCTGCAAAAATGTAGCATTGGTTTCTGCAGTCCTTGGGCGAAGTGCAAAGGAGAATTCAGTGACCTCGTTTTTGAGTTTGTAATGAGTCGTTCATTTTGGAGATAAGACGGGCTGAGTTGTACAGGGTAATTGCTAGAGGATTTGCCAAGTACGTTTGTCGACTGCTCCTTTCTCTGGGAGGGGAAAAAAGGCATGTGAAAAATGCGTGGACCATTAGGAGGCGTAATCATTTTGACACTTTAAAAAACGGATTTTCCATGTCGGTGTTTTAACCAACTGATCTTGTTTGTCAAACTAAGCACTTGCTGCGTTTTATAACCAAATAATTCATTTTTAAAAATCCGTAGGTGGGATCCTAGGAGGCGCACTTAGTATAGCCTCTGGAAGGGTAATTTTTTGTTGTTAGGTGCTCTGAAGCAGGATCTAGTGGCCCTTTCTGTTGGGATGGCTCTCTGCTTCCTGTTGAAATGTTAATTCCATTGTTGGATGCCACAGCTGTGAGCGTTACTCATGGGATCAACATTCTATTAGCAAGTCTAATCTTCGATCTGAGCCTATAGCACTACCTCCACCTTTTTGATATATATCATTTAGACTTGGCGGGCTGAAATGTCCAAAGTAAGCCTTCCGGAGAAGATGAAGGGTCATAGAACCAGTTTACAGGTACATTCCCACCTTTCTTTCTTTTTTTTCTTTTTTTTATCTAGGCCGAACCTGAAGATGAAGTTGAGAACACAGTGTGTTCTCTGGAAAAAAAAATAATAATAATAGTTTTAGACCACATCTAAAGCAGAAAAGTGGAAGAACATAAATTATGTGGAGGAACTTTTTTTTTTTTTTTTAATGGAGTTTCGCTCTTGTTGCACAGGCTGGAGTGCAATGGCGTGATCTTGGCTCACCACAACCTCCGCCCCCCGCGTTTAAGCGATTCTCCTGCCTCAGCCTCCTGAGTAGCTGGGATTACAGGCACCCCCCACCATGCCCGGCTAATTTTTTTATTTTTAGTAGAAACCATGTTGGTCAGGCTGGTCTCAAACCCCCAACCTCAGGTGATCCGCCTCCCTCAGCCTCCCAGAGTCCTGGGATTACAAGCGTGAGCCACCATGCCTGGCAGGAACTAGTTGTTGTTGTTTTAATGGGAATATTTAGATAATTGGATTTAATTTTTTTTTTTGGAATGCCTCACTTTGATAGGAACAATTCTAAGAAATAATATTTTGATGCAGAGAGTCATTGTGCTCATAAGGTATACACGGGTACAGTGAACATCTACTCGAAGGGCCAGTGTCTCAGCTAAACAAGGCAACTATCTTTATTCCAGTTTTTCAGTTTAAGAAACAGCTGAGGCCAGGCACGGTGCTTGTAATCCCAGCAATTTGGGAGGTTGAGACGGGAGGGTCATTTGAGTGTAGGAGTTTGAGACCAGCCTGGGCAACATGGCGAGACCGCATTTCTACAAAAAATACAACAAAATAAAACCCAAAAAGAGCTAGCTAGGTGCAGTGATGCTTGTCATAGTCCCAGCTACTCGGGAGGCTGAGATGGGAGGATTGCCGGAGCCTGGGAGGTCTAAGCTCGTGAGGTCTAAGATCATGACACTGCTCTCGAGCCTGGGCGACAGAGTGAGACTCTGTCTCAAAAAAAAAAAAAAAAAAGACATGCAAATTGATGAATGGCTTTATTTCTTCAGATATTTCTGACCATTTAGAAATGCATGGGTATGGGCCGGGCGCGGTGGCTCACGCCTGTAATCCCAGCACTTTGGGAGGCCGAGGCGGGCAGATCATGAGATTAGGAGATCGAGACCATCCTGGCTAACACGGTGAAACCCCGTCTCTACTAAAAATACAAAAAAATTAGCCGAGCCTGGTGGCAGGCGCCTGTAGTACCAGCTGAGGCTGAGGCAGGAGAATGGCGTGAACCCGGGAGGCGTAGCTTGCAGTGAGCCCACATCGCGCCACTGCATTCCAGCTTGGGCGACAGAGCTAGACTCCGTCTCTGAAACAAATAAACAACAAAAAAGGCATTGTTATTAACTCAAGTTCACTGTTAACATGATTGACTCCTACTTTAGCAAAACAAGGAAAAGACTCATTCAGATTATACCGTCAGTGATATTCCTCCAGCACTGAAACAGTTTTGTGGTATACTCTGGCTGCAGATGGGACTCCTTTCGATGCATTTTTATTGGCTGCCTACTAGTGAGTCATACTACTAGTAATCAGTAGTAGCAGCAGTAGTAAGCAGTGGCAGTAGCAGTAGTAGTAAAATTAAACCCTTGATCAGTTATGAAATGCCAGATACTGTTCTAAGGGCTTTACATACCTATATATTCAATCCACCAAGCAACCCGAGAGGGTATTTATTATACTTATCCCTGTTGTACAAATAGAGAAACAGAGGCACAGAGTCGTTATATAATTAACTTGTGAAGATCACAGATTTGCTCTTGAATCTGTGTTCTCATCACACTATGCTCTTCTGTCCCTACAGCAGCCACTTTCTCTTACTACCACTGGTCGTCTGTCATTTATTAAGAACCTACTGTTGGTTTGACTGTGTGTCAAATACTGAAGGCTTTTATTATTAGCTCTTTAATGTCATAGTCTTAATTGAATACTTTGAGGCATTGTGAGGACACTAGTTTCTCCAGGGCTTGGGTTGACATTGTAAACTAATGTGGCCTAGGGACCTGCAGCATCAGCATTACTTAGGGATCTTGTTAAAGTTTGGGGTGGTGTTCTTCAATTGCCAACATGAATGGAACTAAAAAAGTCTGGTCTCCCAACCTCTTGTTAGCTATTTGATGGTGGCCAAGCCTCACTGTGTGTCTGTTGCCTTATGTGTCAAGAATGGGGATCCTGGGGCAGGTAATGGGGGTTGAAGGTGGAAGGGTTGGGTAGATGTTGGTCAAGGGATACAAAATTAAATCCATTATCCAACATGGTGACTATAGTTAATAACAATGTATTATATTTTTGAAAATTGCTATGAGTGGATTTTAAGTGTTCTCACCACAAAAAGTATGTGAGGTAATGCATATGTTAATTCCCTTGATTTAACCATTTCACAAGGCACACATATTTCAAAATAATGTGTTATATGTAGATAAACATACACAATTTTTGTCAATGAAAAATAGAAAAAAAAACAGAAAAATACCAAATTTATAAAATAAATTGAGGTGTTTGGATGAAAAAAAATACAAGAGCTTTGCCTTCATGTCTGTAGATCTCTTAATATATTATTGGTCTTGCATCTCAGATATCAAATAAAGATACGTAGCTTGACACAAAAGTTGGTAGCTGCAAGGTTAAGCTGTATTAGTTTGATGATGGGCCAGGAAATGATATATTTTCTAAATTTTATCCTTAAATATTGGCTGTAACAAATGCTGATATAGCAAAACGTAAGCTTCTATTAGACAGCAAGAGGGAAACTTGAGTGAATGAATGCAACTTACCTCTAAGTCCTCTTAAAGGAGGTAAAATAATAAATACTGTGTTTTACCAGTGCTCCCCACAAAGCATTATTCTAAGCATGCAGGAGGTTATAGTGAGCAGCTACAATAGTAAGATCCAACCCAGAGGTAGGTTCAAGGCCAAGAGTAGGAGAGTGGTTGAGGAAATCCTCTTAGGGCCAGTACCATTTCATAGAATGCCCATTTGTGTTGGAGGATGAGTCTGTGGCCTATTTTCTTCTGATTCAAAAGCACATTCCCAATTTCAACCTTGCTGAAAAAGAGGCATTTTTGTACCTGCTATTAAGAACAGCTAGGATACAGGATAAGGCTGGCATAAAATTATTTAGCAAGCACATGCTAGCTATTCCAGTTTGAAATCTACCAAACTGTAAAATCGGGGAGAAATAAAAAGTTGAAGATGAAGTTGTTGTTCCTCAAGATGAGGGAACAAAATCTTACAAAAGGTGGGATTAGGCACTCGCTTAACTCTATATGGAGAACATCCTTCTCAAGCTAGGTGGAAGATGAGGAAGAATATTACCAAAAGCTGACCAGGCCATTTGGAGACCAAAAGGAAAGGAAAAAAGGCATTTAGGAAGCAAGCTAGTAAAAGAAGTTCTTCTGGGTCTGACTAGGTAAGTGAATCTAAGGGAACCATACCAAAGATATGTTACCCATTACTCCAGCATGAAGCCAGTGGCAAAATACCTCAAGACATTTTAAACCCAGAGAAGTGTATGAAAAATATGATAGTTAACCAAGCAGATTAAAATCAAACCACTAATGGTAAAAATCTCTTCAGATCTGAAATCCAAGATACTCACTTTCCATTAATTCTGTGTCTTATAGGGGGAAAAGAAAAGTAACAAATGTAAAGATTTTTTTTTTATTTCTACTGGGGAGGGAGGAGGATAAATAGAACTGTTTTCCAATTTGCTCTCCACTGTATACACACATACCCACACACATACATAAGCAAACATACACCAAAAATACCCCAAACAAAAAACAAAAAAACCAGGAATCAAAACCCAAAACACCCTCAAACTGCACCAATACTTCATATTTTGACCAAAAAAATATCCTGGGAGGAAGGCAAAATGCAAAATCAAATGACCGAAAAATGCTGAACAAACAGCATTATTAATATGCAAAATATTTATATTAGTGAACTAGTAACAGGTGATGTTCTCTGTCTGTAAAACTTTGGAACCACATAGCTGATTTGTTAAATCTAGTCCATGCCAGCTTCCAAAAACCATGCCAGCTTCATTCTTTGATGCCTCATCAAAATTTTCTACAAGATCGGGAACATCATCATCCTCCTCATCAATGTCTTCTGGTTTTGCTGCTTTACTGTCCAAGACTTGCCGTGGGAACCGTTCAGCTAACTTCCTAAGGCTTGTTAAACTGTCAGCACCAAGCTGACTTAATATTCCAGGTAGCATTTCTGTGATTGGTTTGGCTTCTGCATGACCAGTAATTGCAAAGGTGTTAGCAGAAAGGGAAGCTTGGACTTTGGGATTGTTGAAGTGAATAACTGTCCCATCATCTTTAATCATGTTCACCTCTTCAATACCAACTATATTATTCACAGCCAGTTTTTTTAGAGAACTCTGAAGCTTTTTGTCATCAGCCATGGCTGTTTTATGTACCACCTTCTTTCTGCGAGCTGTACCCTTGCCCCCTATCCGGACCTGAGCCTGAAGTTTGGCTAACTTTTCTTGATTCGTGCTGTTGGTAAATCTGAAGCAGGGAGGGTCCTCCAGCACCAGCACGCGGCAAGAGCAAGATGGCTGCCCGATATGCCCCCTCTTAATCTTTTCATTCCTGCGATTATACCACCATCAGAGGAAAAATGCCTCCCCTCCAAGGCAAGCCTCCCTACATTGGCTCCTTACCCTGTCTGTTGTGGGGTCTCCATCGATTACCAACTTAGCTCACTGCACTAGATCAGAGGACAGGGCCATTACCTATATTCATTGTTGCAGTCCCTGCATGGTCTTGTGGCTCCTGGCAGACAGCTAGTGTTCAGCAAGTCCTTTTTGCATGACTGAAAGTTTTCAACTTCTTTGCCACTAGGCCTGTGTGTATGATAGAGCTCTCTTCAGTTCATCACTCTCTCCCTTCTCATCTAATAAAGATGGTCCTTACAGTGATTATTCCACTAGTCATGTCTGAGTCAGTTTTTAATCTAAAGAAGCTGAGCTTCTGCTTTATCTTTGACCTCGTTCTATTTTTTTCTCCTGCTTCAGTCGCCAAAGGTTACAGTAATGCATGTGCCAAATTGGTTTATCTCTTTGGAACTCCTTGACACCTATTTTGGTTCTTTCCCACCCTGTTGACCTGTGCTTTACTGTCTTCTAAAATAAGTCCCTTAAATGTCAGCCTTCCTTATAGTTTAGCCCATAGTCAATCTTGACCTTAAACCTGGGTGACCTCTTGTATCCATCATGGTAATCTCCCAAGTATTGGTAGTGAATTAAAAATATTTTCAGCTCCCAGCCTGGCCAACATGGTGAAACCCTGTCTGTACTAAAAATACAAAAATTAGCCAGGCGTGGTGATGTGCATCTGTAATCCTAGCTACTCAGGAGGCTGAAGCAGGAGAATTGCTTGAAGCTGGGAGGCTGAGGTTTCAGTGAGCTGAGATCGCGCCACTGCACTCCAGCCTGGGTGACAGAGCAAGACTCCATCTCAAAATAAATTATACGTATACACACACACATATGCACGCACATGCACACACACATATATATATATATAAAATATATATTTGCACCTCAACCCACCTCTGCTTTGGATCCTGGGCCACTATTTCCAACTGCGTAACTATTCAACTTCCATTCGAATACCTAACACTCTTCACTCTCCAAGTACACTCACCTGTTAATTAAGTGATACTTAATGTACTGATACTACTATGTGCAAAGCCATGTGCTAGGTGCCCCTACAATAGAATATGACATTGCAAGCTGCAAAAGCTTTGGCAGAATTTTCCAGTCAGATGGTACAGCTTTTGCAAAGACATAGAGATCTGAAGGGTTTGATATGTCTTGGGAGTTGAGTAGTTCAGTGCATGTAAGGCATCTAGCCAGTGCTTCTCAAACTTTGTGCATCTGAACGATTCTTACACGGAAGTCTAGGTGGGGCTTGTGAGTTTGCATTTTAACAAGTTTTACATGATGTCACTGCTGACCACGTTTTGTGTGGGCAAAGATCTAAAGGCCGTACTGAGAGCTTGGTGGGAGCTGACAGGTCTGTCAGGTTATGCACCCTAACCCCACGGTACTAAGACATTTGTGGAAGTGTCGAGAAGTAAGGTTATACGCTGAGATTTATTTTATTGAATGGCAGCTATGTAGCAGTTCTCAAGGAAGGTAGAACTGATAGAGCTAACACAGGAATCCTCTGGGATGATCTGGACGTAAGCAGTCCCTGTTGAAACACAGCAGAAGAGAGTTGGGCTTCCGCTTTGATCTGGAAAGCTTTCCTGAAGAAGATAGTAGTGGAACCTGATGTCTGGTTGCTTGAATGAGTAGCATGAAAAAGTTGGAGAGATTTCTGGCTTGAGTGTATGTTGATGTCACTAACCTATGGGAAATAAAAAGGAGCAAGTTTTAGGGAGATGACAATGAGCTTAAGTTTGGACAGGTAGTATTTGAGGTGCCTGAGAGGGAAGGAGGTAAAAAAATATCTGATAGGAAGATTGCAACACAGGACTGGATTTCAGGAAAGAGACAGACATTGGTGATACAGACTTGAGAATTCACTGCTGTTAGGTGGCGTCTGTGTAAAGTTAAGGAGGAAATGCAGGTAGGACTAGAAGAGAAGGTGAAATGTGAGGCGGGGGAAACATGAACTTCTAATAAGTACATGAGGAAGCAGCTGGGAGTAAGAAGGAGTGATAGGGGATATAGGAGACCTAGAGGATGAAGCTGTCCTAGAGAATGATGCAAAAGTGAGGCTAGTGGGTTTTAGCACTGGGAGACTGTTGAGAACATTCAGAAAGTTCCCATGGGGAAGACAGCTCTGCAGAGGTGAGAGTGAAGCCAGATTTTATTACTATTATTATTATTTTGAGACGGAGTCTTGTTCTGTTACCCAGGCTGGAGTGCAGTGGCACGATCACGGTTCACTACAACTTCCACCTCCTGGGTTCGAGCGATTCTCCTGCCTCAGCCTCCCGAGTATCTGGGAATACAGGTGCCCGCCACCACGCCTGGCTAATTTTTTTATTTTTAGTAGAGATGGGGTTTCGCCATGTTGGCCAGGCTGGTCTCGAACTCCTGACCTCAGGTGATCCACCCTCCTTGGCTTCCCAAAGTGCTGGGATTATAGGCGTGAGCCACTGCACCTGGCCAGGTGCCAAATTTTGATAGAGGAGTGGGCATCAGGTAAGTGGAGAGTGAAAAATAAACTTCACATTTGCAGGTGGTTTGACAGTGAAGCTTTGCATGTGTGGCCTTAATTCCAGAGGACAGTAGCATATCCCAGGGGAGAAGGTAGAAGCCAGCAGATAAAGACTCTTAACTTCCCTCCATCTAGGCCTACAGTCTTGTCCACATCATCATTCCACAAAACATGGTATTTCTCCTTAAGGCCAGTTCCTGAACTTTGGACCTTTTGGCTTCTCAGGGATGTCACTCTGTTATCCCATCTATTATATCTGGATTCCGTCAACTTTAACCAAGCTTATTTATCCCTCTTTATATTCCTTTGGTACTGTTGTCGCTTTGCCTTTATGTTTTATTTTTAAATTATTTATTTTTTTGAGACGGTGTCTCTCTCTCTTGCCCACGCTGGAGTACAGTGGGCTCAGGTGATTCTTCTATCTCAGCCTTCAAGTAGCTGGGACTACAGGCACTTAGCCTTATTTTTCTTCTTTCTTTCTTTTTTTTTTTGGAGACGGAGTTTTGCTCTTGTTGCCCAGGCTAGAGTGCAATGGCGCGATCTCGACTCACCGCAACCTCTGCCTCCCGGGTTCAAGCGATTCTCCTGCCTCAGCCTCCCGAGTAGCTAGGATTACAGGCATGCACCACCACGCCCGGCTAATTTTGTATTTTTAGTAGAGCGGGGGTTTCTCTATGTTAGTCAGGCTGGTTGTGAACTCCCGACCTCAGGTGATCCGCCCGCCTCGGCCTCCGAAAGTGCTGGGATTACAGGTGTGAGCCACTGCGCTCAGCCTTTATTTTTCTTTATTAACCAGATTTCTGGAAAAAATAGCCTGCATGTACTGACTGCATTATTTTCTTCCATGCCCACTAATTCTTCCATCCTTTGCAATCTAATTTTCATCCCCTTCTACTTCTATGAAACTGCAGTTGCTGTAGATTGCAGTTGACACTGTGGCTACATCCGGTGGTCACATCGTATCTTCAGCCTCTTAAACCCCAGCACAAATAGCTCTATTGAACAGTTTCTTTCTGCTCTTGAGCTATTCCTCATTTCCCTTTGTATGGTCCATTTCCTTCGTGTACCGTAAATGCCAACATTTCTCAGTTTATGGGTGCAGTTACTGTTTATTTGCCTACAGTCTCCAGTACATTTCTAGTCTCCCTTCTCCAACTTTACCCACATCAAAACCATCCACTTAATGTCTCTACACAGACTTCCCACAGGCATCTCCAGCTGATTCTGTTTCACACTCTTCTCTCTCATATTAATTGGCATTTTCAGACACCAAAATGCCCAGGCGAAAATATGAATATCTTACTTGGCCTTTCCTATTTTCCCATCTGCTCATATCCAATTTCGAAGTCATTGTGTCCCTCCAGCCACTACCTGTAATCTAGGTTATACCATTCTCTCTTCAGCTTGTTGAGATGCTTTCATAATTGGCCTCCTGTTGAGTGAACTTTACCCTGTCCTCCAGGCACATCCTGTTACTTACTGCAGCATGTTCTAACCTTTATCAAGCATGCCGATACTGTCATTGTTTTCTCTTGCCAGAATGTACATTTCATAGGTCAGGCACTGTTTACATTGTATTCCCAGTATATGGCACAGGGCATGTTCATTGCATAAATGGGGAAAGTTATGCTAGACAGGAATTCATGTTTGTAGGCCTGGGAAGGACCTAGAAGAGAAAGAGCATTTGAAGATCAAGAATAGATACCTCATGGAAGAGGTGAGCAGGGCTGGGCTCTGTGTCCTGCACAGGTCAGCTTTGTGTCAGCTTTGCCAGGTGTTCAGGGGTGGAGTTTATATCACCACTCACATTTAGTTCTCCTACTTGCAGCCAGTTCTCTCCCCTTCCCTTATTTCCACCTTTCATCTGTCATAGAAGTCATCATCAGATGAGAGTTGATGCTTTGTGTCATTAAATAAAGGAAATAATTGAGGCTGGGAACTTTGGATTCAGTTTATTTGGTGGCTAGCAAGTAGTTGATGTGAAGATAATTATTAAATTAAATTAATTATTAAAATAAGATAATTATTAAAATAATGCAGAAAACAATTAAAAATTATCCAACCAGAATGAGCTTATGGGTTTATCTTACTGTCTTTCATCTAACTTCTGTTTCTTAAGAAAACAAACCTAGTAATCTAGAATAATAATTGTTCAATTGGGTTTGGATTTAGGTTGGTTCTTTTTCTTTTTCTTTTTCTTTTTGAGACAGAGTCTTGCTCCATCGCCCAGGCTGGAGTGCAGTGGCACGATCTCGGTTTACTGCAACCTCCGCCTCCCAGGTTTAAGCAATTCTCCTGCCTCAGCCTCCCAAGCAGCTAGGATTACAGGCGCTCACCACCATGCCTAGGTGATTTTGTGTGTGTGTGTGTGTGTGTGTGTGTGTGTGCGCGCGCGTATGTATTTTTAGTAGAGTTGGGGTTTCACCATGTTGGCCAGCCTGGTCTTGAACTTCTGACCTCAGGTGATCCACCTACCTCAGCCTCCCAAAGTGCTGGGATTACACGTGTGAGCCACTGTGCCTGGCCTACATTGATCTCTTCTGTGCCTTCCCATTTGTCTTTCTTCCCTCACCTTATTGCCTCACCCATTCTTTTTTCAGTAGTTACCCAGGGCCAGGCGTGGTGGCTCATGCCTGTAATCCCAGCACTTGTGGGAGGCCGAAGCAGGCGGATCACCTGAGGTCAGGCATTCGAGACCAGCCTGGCCAACATAGTGAAGCCCTGTCTCTACTAAAAATACAAAAATCAGCTGGGCGTGGTAGTGTGTGCCTGTAATCTCAGCTACCTAAGAGGCTGAATCAGGAGCTACCCAGGAGGAGAATCGCTGGAACCCGGGAGGCAGAGGCTGCAGTGAGCCGAGATCATGCCACTGCACTCCAGCCTGGGCAACAGAGCAAGACTCTATCTCAAAAAAAAAAAAAAAAGTTAGCCAGTTAGAGGCTGGGAGTTGGTGGTGCGCGCCTGTAATTCCAGCACTTTGGAAGGCTGAGGTGGGAGAATCACTTGAGCTCAAGATTAGCCTGTGCAACATAACAAGACCTCATCTCTACAAAAAATATAAAAATTAGCCACGTGTGATACAAAAATTAGCCGGATGTGGTGGCACGTTCCTGTAGTCCCAGCTATTCGGGAGGCTGAGGTAGGAGAATCACTTGAGCCCAGGAGGTCAAGGCTGCAGTGAGCTATAATTGCACCACCGCACTCCAGCCTGGGCGACAGAGTGAAACCCTGTGTCCAAAAAAAGTTAGCCAATTAGACTTAAATTAAGCCTTTGAGTTTAAGTTGACTCAAGTTTTTGTAGTTTATTTCAGTTGGTGGGGTGTTTGCAGAAGAAAAGACTTTCTTGATCTATTGATAAAAAAAGGAAGATAGGAAAAGGGAAGGAGATAATAGTAACAATATTTTTAGGGTAAGTGTGAGATCAGTGGTATGGTTCAATTTGTCCTTTGGTACTTGGTGAGAAAAAGGATTAACAATTAAATTAACCAACATTTATACATACTAAGAAAATGCAAATTTCTTTGGAAACGTTAAAATCATTTTCATTCTTTCAAAGATATTTCTTACAAAGTGGAATGGGAATGGTTTTAATTTCATTTACTTCTAAGAAATAAAAGTATGTTAAGATTTTAAGAAGAAACAACATAACTAATTGCAGTTATTTTTTCACTTTCCCATCGTTAGATGTGTGTTCTATGTGAGTTTTAGACATTTTCAGAGGAAGGGTGGATTGACTGTATGTTTGAAGTCCTCTCAAGGAATCTCAAGGGACATACAATGAACCAAATTTGTTCAGCCCCCACCTTTGTTCAGTTGTTGGAGTGACTATCACTTATTCTCTTCAGTCTCTCTCACATGTATTTTAAACACTCGAATACTGGACAGTTCCCATGGGAGATTTCTGTCAAGGACCAGATACAAACTTTTGACTTTGTTTTGTGCCAGGGTAATTCTGCAGGAAGAATTGAGAAGACTCTTAACTTACTCAGTTGTACAGTGGAAATCTGATACTTCTAGAATGAACTTGTAAATCTGGACGAGCAAAATGATCATATCTTATTTTTAAAGACAATTGCACACGGATCTCATTTAGAGCCACTCTCTTAACCTTGGGATAGAAAGGACACATCATATTATTCTCATATATAGGAAACAAGTCCTAAAGCCGAGGCAATTGTGGCATTGGTGTTAGAACAGTGCTGTCCAACAGAAATATAATGCAAGCCACATATGTAATTTAAAATTTGCTAGTAGCCACATTAAAAGGCAAAAAGAAAAATGTGAAATGAAACAATATATTTTGTTTAACACAATACATACAAAATATGCTTTTTTCCCCATGTATTCAAATGAAAAATATTGAGATATTAAAATGTTTTTCGTACTTTGCCAGAATCTGGTCAGTGTTTGACCTACAGCACATCTCATTTGCACTAGCCATGTTTCAAGTGCCAGCAGTTACTGTATTGGTCAGCACTAGGAGTTTTAGTTCCAGTCATCTTCCACCATAGTCCTAGAACATTTAACCTGAAAAAGCATGGGGGCAGTGTGCCATCAAAACAGCTTTCTCAAATGGAACATGCCTTTGGAATAGTTTTCATGAGATTTTACTTCTAAAATCGTTATTTTTTTTTTTTGTCACATAGTATTTGTTTCCTGTTAGCGATGAGCTAAAATAGTTTCTTATTTCTTACTTAATCTCTTGTAGTCATCAATACATTTGTTACAGGCACACAAAATTGTATCAGCTCTCCTTATTCCATAGTTAAAGCCAATCACATCTTGAGTATAAAGCAGAAAAGTATATGCATAATAATTATATTTTTAATTTGCCTAGGGGGGGAAATAAATGCATTTATGGAAAGGTCCAAAAGAAGCAGGATAGAATGGCCCCAGGTAGTGGTTGCTGGGGAAATTTGAATTCACTTAGAGTTACTAAAAAGGCATCTATACCAACATTGGGGCAATCAGGTTAGACATGCTCACAACAGGGATAATTTTCTTATTGGAGTTAACTTTTTCTTCATTAACTTCAGGACTTTTCTATAAGGAAATACACTATTTGCTCATTTTGCTAATAACATCTGTGTCTATTTCTTGGATTTCTTATTTTTTGTGATCACATCTTTATAAGACACTTCATCTGGGTGGGTTTTGGTGTTTTGTTTTTGTTTTTGTTTTGCTAAATAGTCACTTTTCCTGTCTCATGTTAATTGAAGAGGAAGAGAAGCGAGCTACAAGTTTTATATGAGCCAGGAGGCAAAGGAAGATTTCCTTATATGGAGTGATACATATTATTCTATGAAGGTGATGAAAATATTCACCATGGCAACTGATCTGCCTTACCCATAATGCAAAATACCCTATTTGCATTTATTTTGCCAGAGAATTCTGAAATTAGGATCTATGTAGTAGAGAATATGAGGAAGGTAATATACTATTTCGGTTGAAAAGGAGAATAATTTTTCTTTTGACTAGTCAAGTGCAGTAGTAAGAAGGGGGGAAAGAGAAGAACAAAGAGTTGGATCTGTAACTGTGAACAATTGATTGAAATAATGCACTGCTTTTAGACCAACCAAGAAGAAGAATAGTTTTGACTAGAATTGGAATTTGAACGCTCCCCCAAGTTGAGTATGTCTGTGTGCTAGTGGAGTGGGGAAGGGTTGAGTCACAATCCAGTTCAGCAAATCTCTGCCAGGATGTTTACTTTTTAGCTCCCCTTATCTGATTTTCCATTGTAAATTTGTATTAAATATTTCTGATAAGCAGCCTCAATTCCTGTGGAAGTTTGAGGGCAAATAAATAATATGTACTTATGGGCAAGGCATTGTAATAGTTGCTTCAGGAGATTTAAATGAGTAACACACCATTCTAGTACTCTTGGCAAGCTTAAATCCAGAGGGAGGAGTCAGACAATTATTCGTGCAGCTATGGTACCAGGCAGAGCAAGGCAGGAATCATAGCAGATATGCTATCTGAAAATGTAAGGTATTCTGATTATTCCTTCCATGCCTTAACTGGCATCTCTAAACCATTTTTCCCTCCACCTTGGGAACCCCTCATCCTTTGAGACTTCTGCCCTTTGCTTATATCTAACTTATAGTTGCTGCTCCTTTTTTATTTTTTTATTTTTATTTATTTATTTATTTATTTATTTTTTAATGAGACGGAATCTCGCTCTGTCGCCCAGGCTGGAATGCAGCCTGCTTCTCCTTGTTGACAGGAAATGCTCAGCTTCATATTCACCCCCTGCCCCAGCATTATCTGGCATTTTAGTATTTACGTTTTACAATGCACTTTTCTAACATCCTTACACCACATTTTCTTGACCTTTCAAATACAGTGAAAGGTATTTTTTAGCAATTTTACTTAGGCAGTGCTCTCCTTATGCTTAGTTCTTTCTTTTTTTTTTTTTTTTTTTTTGAGACAGAGTCTGGCTCTGTCGCCCAGGCCGGATTGCAGTGGTGAGATCACGGCTCACTGCAAGCTCTGCCTCCTGGGTTCACACCATTCTCCTGCCTCACCCTCTCGAGTAGCTGGGACTACAGGTGCCTGCCACCTCACCCAGCTAATTTTTTTGTATTTTTAGTAAAGACGGGGTTTCACCATGTTGTCCAGGATGGTCTCAATTTCCTGACCTCGTGATTCGCCTGCCTTGGCCTCCCAAAGTGCTGGGATTACAGGTGTGAGCCACCGCGCCCGGCATGCTTAGTTCTTTTTTCTTTTTTCCCACGCTAAACCAGAGACCCTTTTTGTGAGATGGAGTTTCGCTCGTTACCCAGGCTGGAGTGCAGTGGCGCGATCTCGGCTCACCGTAACCTCCACCTCCCGGGTTCAAGCGATTCTCCTACCTCAGCCTCCCGAGTAGCTGGGACTACAGGCATGCGCCACCACGCCCAGCTAATTTTTTGTATTTTTTAGTAGAGACGGGGTTTCTTCATGTTGGTCAGGCTGGTCTTGAACTCCCGATCTCAGGTGATCCGCCCACCTTGGCCTCCCAAAGTGCTGGGATTACAAGCGTGAGGCAGCACGCCCGGCCAACCAGAGACCCTTTAATGCTTAGATCTTCACTTCTAAAATCTTGAACTCTAATGTCATGCCTCCCAGCTTTCTCATTCTGCATCACACCTTCTCCTTAATATCAGTGAGGCCTCCAGAGCCTTCCCCAACTCTCACACCCCTGCTGGTCTTCTGGCTACTTTAAAACCAGAATTTCGTCACTAGTCCTGGTCAGACTCCAGCTCCCGTTCCTGATGTGGATCAGTTCTCCGGGGCAGTTTCTTTGCTCCTACTCACGGACTGTGATGCACAGCTGTGTGGCTTGGGGAGGTACTTTTTATTGTCCAATTTGACTGGACTTTTTGTCTTTTTTTTTTTTTTTTTTTTTGAGACAGAGTCTCACTCTGTCACCTAGGCTGGAGTGCAGTGGCGCGATCTAGGCTCACTGCAACCTCTGCCTCCCTGGTTCAAGTGATTCTCCTGCCTCAGCCTCCTGAGTAGCTGGGATTACAGGAGCCCGCCACCATGCCTGGCTAATTTTTGTAGTAGAGACGTGGTTTCACCATGTTGGTCGGGCTGGTCTCGAACTCCTGACTTCGTGATCCACCCGCCTCGGCCTCCCAAAGTGCTGGGATTACAGGCTTGAGCCACTGCACCTGGCTTTTTTTTTTGAGACACAGTTTCATTCTCCCTCCCAGGCTGCAGTGCAGTGGCATGATCTTAGCTCACTGCAAGCTCTGCCTCCCGGGTTCAAGTGATTCTCATGCCTCAACCTGTTGAACAGCTGGGATTACAGGCATGTGCCACCACGCCCTGCTAATTTTTGTATTTTTAATAGAGATAGGGTTTTGCCATGTTGGCCAGGCTGATCTCGAACTCCTGACCTCAAGTGATCCACCCACCTTGGTCTCCCAAAGTGCTAGGATTACAGGTGTGAGCCACTGTGCCCAGCCGCCTTTTTGAATTAAGTACATTAATAAAGCATTAGAACATTATGTATTTAACACAAAGACAATTTGAATTTGCTTTTTTGTTGCTTATTCCTTCAGGTATTCTAAAATTTATTTTTAAGTAAAGCTTTTAATTGAAGTTATGACATGCACAGAATACCACACAGTTTAGACCATTAATTTTTATAAACGTACAGGGTAGAGCATTGTCACAAAGTGGCCACACCTGCATACCTAGCAACCTGATCCAGAAATAGAACCCAACCCACATCTCAGAAGCCCTGTCATGCCCCTTCCAGTCCCTTCCTTTACTATTTTTCTTTTTCTTTTTCTTTTTTTTTTAATTTGAGATGGAATCTCGCTCTGTTGCTCATGCTGGAGTGTAGTGGCTTGATCTCGACTCACTGCAACCTACACCTCCTGGGTTCAAGCGATTCTCCTCCCTCAGCCTCCTGAGTAGCTGGGACTACAGGCGCATGCCACCATGCCAGGCTATTTTTTTTTTTTTTTTTTTTTTTGTATTTTTTAGTAGAGACGGGGTTTCACCATACTGGCCAGGCTGGTCTCCAACTCTTGACCTCAAGTGATCGATCACCCGCCTCGGCCTCCCAAAGTGCTGGGATTACAGGCGTGAGCCACTGGGCCCGGCCTCCTTCACCCTTTTTTCCACTCTTTTCTGATTTCTAACAGTGTAGATTAGTGTTAACATTTTATATAAATAGAATTTTACAGTTTGTGTTTTTTGTCTTATTTTACTTCTCATGTTTGTAAGATTATTCATGTTGTGTAGCTTTGTTTTATTCATTTGCATTGCTGTGTGATATTCTAATATGTGACTGTATCACATTGATTTATTTATTCTACTGATGGACCCTTTTTCCCAGCTTTTTTGCCATTATGAAATAACTACTGTGAAGGCCGGGCGTGGTGGCTCACGCCTGTAATCCCAGCACTTCGGGAGGCCAAGATGGGCCTATCACTTGAGGTTAGCAGTTCAAGACCAACCTGGTCAACATGGTGAAACCCCTTCTCTACTAAAAATACAAAAATTAGCCGGGCGTGGTAATGCATGCCTGTAATCCCAGCTACTAGGGAGGCTGAGGCAGGAGAATCACTTGAGCCCAGGAGGCAGAGGTTGCGGTGAGCCGAGATTGCACTGTTGCACCGCAGCCTAGGCGACAGAGCGAGACTCAGTCTCAAAAAAAAAGAAAAAGAAAATACTACTGTGACATTATCCTACATGTGTTTTCATGCATATGCACATAAATTTCTCCCTATCAATGGAATTTCTGAGTCCTGTAGGTTATACATAAGTTTCACTGTGGTTGATACTGCCAGTTAGTTTTCCAAAGCTAATTGTACCAGTTGACACTTCGATCAAAGAGTATGAAAGTTCCAGTTGCGGTCAGGCGCAGTGGCTCACGCCTGTAATCCCAGCACTTTGGGAGGTCGAGGTGGGTGGATCACGAGGTCAGGAGTTCAAGAGCAGACTGGCCAGTGTGGCGAAACCCCATCTTTACTAAAAATACAAAGCTTAGTTGGTCGTGGTGGCAGGGCGCCTATAATCCCAGCTATTCAGGAGGCTGAGGCAGGAGAATCGCTTGAACCAGGGAGGCGGAGGTTGC